>NC_054824.1:158690193-158972788 GCF_018345385.1 Vulpes lagopus | reverse complement strand
TATTTTTGGCCTGTATAGGTGCTGATGTATGTCCCTAAAGTCTCCGTTCTTAGGTTTAATCCTCAGATATTAATCCAATATTTAATGTCTCCTTTGGGTGATTCTTGTTTCTTGACTTCTATCCTCCTGTGGTAGCTGAGGTTTCTCTACTTACAGCTAGGATTTGGGCCTTTGTTTTCTGTGATTTCTGGAACTCATTCACATGGATTGCTGTCGCTAGGCTATGTGTCTGAGAGGGCAGTTGTGGCCTTTGAATTGAAAGCTGGGCAGAGGGCATTGCATCTCCACTGCCTTGTGATCTTGAGAGAGATGTTGGCTATCATCCCTCCCAGTTACTAGGGGGAATCTAATAATGCTTATGTTAGGGATGGTGATACGATGTCAGCTGAGTGCTTGGGGATCATTAAAGGTGTGTAATAGTAACACACTGGTTCAGCTTCTGGATCTAGTAAAGAAAGGATTGTGTAACCAGGGGTGAGTTTTCAGATGTCAGATTGGCTTCTACATTTCTGGGATGAGACAGAGAGGCTAGGCCTCTAAACTGTGTGTCCCCTGGGCAGAGCCAGTAATCCAACTTCCTCCTTTCCCGTCCCCAAGGATGGTATAAAACTGTCAGCGAGCAGATTGTCAAATGATACTTTATTCTTTTATTGCAGAGACACCCCTGGCAATGTTGGTGGTAGGCCTGGGTGGGGGCAGGCCTCCCCCTGTTTGTCCACGATCATTTCCCGAAGTCCTGCATTGATGCTGTGGAGATCGACTCCTCCATGTTGGACATGGCCACTCAGTGGTTTGGCTTCTCCCAGAGCGAGCGGATGAAGGTCCATATTGCAGATGGCCTGGACTATATTACCAGCCTGGCGGGAAGAGAAGGTACTGCTATTGGAGACTTTGGAGGGGTGCTGAGGGAAGATTAATCCAAGGTTGTCAGGCCTGCAAGGGCCTCTAGAATTCATCTCTAAGACGGCAGCATTAGCATTGTCCCAGTCTTAGACCTGTAGATTTGTTCATTCCTTGGTTGATGTATTGATTCAGTGAATACAGGGTGCTGACCATGTGCTCAGCACTGTGCTAGGGGTTGGGCTACAGCACCAAACAGTCCGTTTCTGCCCTTTTGGTGCTAACAGATCAGTTAGCACCTGATTCTTTTCTGACTCTGGGTTCTTGTCACTTCCTCATCCTCCCAAGAAACCTAAGGTCTGTAGTGGGTGAGGAAAAGAGGAAGAAAAGTTGGGGTGTGTGTTGGGAGTGTTTTTTTTTTTTCAGTCTTTCAGCTGGAGGTGAAGCCAGAGATAGAGCAAAACAGCGTTCATGTAGATCAGTGGTTGTAAAGCTGAGGAGCATCAGGCAGTGTTTGCAGACGTGTTTTTGGTGCTTGTAATTGCAGGGTGATAGTAATTCTGACAGTGAGTGGAGACCAAATATCCTGTTAAACACCCTACAGTGCACAGGACAGCCACCCATGACAAAGAATTATCTGGCCCCAAAAGTCAGTCGTGCTGAGGTTCAGGAACCCTGAGGCAGATGCTACTCTGTGGGGATGCTGATGACCGTGCTGCTGCTGGACTTGAGATTCCATTTTGCTCTAATAATTCGTATCCCTGATTTATGACAAAGGCATATTAATGTTCTGCAACAGCTCTGTGATCCTTTTGCCACATGATATGGAGGCTGAGGATGGTGCTTCCCGGAGCCTGAGCCCCTCAGGGAGAAGTCAGTCAGGTTGGTTCAGTCTTTAGTGGACCTGGTGAGCTCAGGCCACCCACCCCTCCTGGTCTGCCCATTCCATTGCTGATACTCTGGTTCTCACTGGATTAGGGCATCTCCCAAAAAAGGTGTGGCAAAAAAGGATCCCTGGGGTGAGTACCTTGGTGCTGGGGTGGACAGTTGGTGCAGAGATTTTAATTGTAAATTGAATTTAAGGATATCAGAGCTTCAGAGATTACCTCTGAGGCTGGGGCCAGTGTGGGGACCCAGGCCCAACACAGCTAGTACATGTGAAACATTGAAAACTGCCCTAGACTCATGGCAGCCTGTCAGTGGGTGACATGTTGCTGTATTGACAGCCGGTTGATGAGTTTTGAATAGTCTGGCAGTCACCTCTAACAACCACCTTCCAGATCATTGGAGGGCTCCTACAAATGTGGGCAGTGGTTGTTCTTGGACTTTGATAAGCTGACATGTTCTCTCTTAAGAAACCCAAACAAGATCTGTGCTATGCCCTTTTATGGGCATGCCGTTGTCCTAAGTCAGTATTTATGAATTCTTGAATAATTGGTACCGTAGTCTCAAAGTTTGCTAAGAGTCAGTAACTTTGTAGGCTTAAGCCTTGTAAAAACTTTTCATTATAGCAAAGAGCACATCCAATGCATCATCAGTTCTTTCTCATTTAGCAAAATCTTTCTTGAGCCAGCTATTGTTTGAGGATTAGAAAAGATACACTAACTAATTTGAGAACATTTTCTCCCACAGCCATTTGCAAAGTCAGCCCTTAAAGGCTTGGGCAGCTCCTTTGCTGCCTAGCAGTAGTTCTCAACTTTGCCTGATTTGGGAATTACTTGGGAGTTTAAGGAAAATACCAGAGGCATCCTATCTCCTCTCTGACCTGTTCCTCCCACGCCAGGGTTTTTGACTCAGGTGGTCAGGAATGGAGCCCAGATTCTCAAAGTATTTTGAATATTCCCAGGTGACTAATGTTCTGCCTGGATTGAAAATTACTGGTATAGATGGACTGTTAACCAAGTAGTAATCATGCTAGCATGGACCCCATGAATGTGTGTTCCTTTGGTAGGTGCTTTTATTTATTTTTTCAATTAATTTTTTTTTAAGATTTCATTTATTTATTTATGAGAGATACAGAGAGAGAAAGAGAGAGGCAGAGACAGGCAGAGGGAGAAGCAGGCTACATGCAGGGAGCCCGACGTGGGACTCGATCCCAGTTCTCCAGGATCAGGCCCTGGGCCGAAGGCGGTGCTAAACCGCTGAGCCACCTGGGCTGCCCCGGAAGGTGCTTTTAAACGCGGAGGAAAAGATCAGATAAAGGCCCTGTCTTTCATGTGAGGCGCTCACAGCAGAACCCCAATTGACCACGACTTTCCTAGACAGCACACTTAGTGCCCTTACAGGCAAACGACAGTCTCCATGTCATCCTTCTGACTTAGCCACCTGTGGCCACCACAGGTCACAGAGAATATGGGGAATAGGAATGTAAATGGTGGTAGACAAAGACTTGTTTGCTTCTCTTTCCCAGCACAGTCCTGCTACAGTTTCATCATGTTTGATGTAGACAATATGGACCTAACACTGGGCGTGAGTTGTCCACCACCAGCTTCTGTGGACCAGCCTTTCCTGCAGAAGGTCAAAAGCATTTTGACTCCGGAAGGTAGGATGTACAAAAGGTTAGGGAGGGAGGAGAGGTGAAACCTTTCAAAATTGTTTTCTTTTAAATGAAAAATGCACATGTCATAAGTGTGTAGCTCGATGAACTTTCCTGAGTTGAAAACACCCATTGAACAGGATCAAACACAGAACATTTACAGCACCCCAGAAAGCCTACCCCTTAGCTCCTTCCAGTAACTCATCCTCCTCTTTTTTTTTTTTTTCATCCTCCTCTTAAGGATAACTTCTATCCAAATTGTCAATACAGCTTAGTTTTGCCCATTTTTGTTTTTTATATAAATATAATCTTACAGAATGTATTCTTTGAGTGTTTTTTTCTTTCATTTGCATGATCTTTGTTTCATCCATAGTGTGTACGTTGTTTCTTTATCGTGTGGTGTAGTATTGGTTGTGTGACCTACCACATTCATTTTTGCATTCTGTAATGGGTATTTGAATGTTTACTATTGGGGCTTTTATAAATAGCCCCTGCCCTGGTGGTGAAGTTCAGACTCCTCCATGTGTGCCCCCAAAAAGGAATCTCTACATTTGGAAAGGTTGCTGCTTTCCATGAGCATGAGACACACATTCCTCCCAGCCCCTCAGAGCCTCCACCAATGACCTGGCCTTGATCGCGGTCCCTTCCCCCCACTCCCCTGACCTTCTGCAGTGTCTCAGGTGCAGTAGCCCACCCTGGGACCCTCTGGGCTTGGGGAGTTCTGGTTGGTCTCCAAGTAGTTTCCCTGCTTCCAGTCCTGTAGGAGTCCACCAGCCCCCAACAAACCTTTTTCAGGGCACTATTTTCCATCCCACTGTGGACCTGCTGCCAGTGGGCCCCCGGCTTAACCAGTAATGAGGTCTCCTGGTGTGTCTTATCAATCACGGCCCCCCAAGTGGCGGTCTGGCTGTCCAGATGCCCTCCAGCTTTCCCTTAAGAGCGATTGTGCACACTGGAGGAGTTGGCATTTGGGATTTATCCACATGCCTTGTAGCCAGAACAGTGTGTTTCCCGGCGGCTTCTCCCAACACTTGCCCTCCTCCTGACCTCTGACTGCCCTGACTTGAGCAGCTGGTATATATGCACAATGGGTCCTCTAGGCCTATGGATTTCTTGCTTATGTACTATCACCTGCTGATCCTTGTGGGTGCAGGGATCCCAGGTTCCAAAAGGCCGTTGAGGCAGTAGCTACGTACCGGAGGCAGCCAGTCCCAAGTCAGACTGGCTGCCTGATGGGGTTACAGGCTTCTCCACCACTCAGTAGTGCCTCTTGTGTCTTACTGGAAGGTAGCACCACCGCTTAGTTGGGCCTTGGGTCTAGGCTCTAGCCCCAGCCCAGCCGGGCAGGCCACTTTTCACCAGCTCTGCCTTCTGGGGAGCTGAGCATTGATAGAGGATAAGGCTTGGAATGAGGCAGATGCCAAGGGCCCCAGATATCCCCCTTTCCCGAGCCAAACCTGTCTTGTCATTTTTCTCCTCTTAGCTTTCACCTTCTATGCATGGGCAGTCTGCAGCCTGTTAGCAAGTCTTGGTCTTCAGGGAACATCCCAGGCCCTAAAGTTCTGGATGATCCCTGGTGATTGAATGGACTCAGGGTGTTGAAGAGCTTACACCGTGAAAAATATTTCTGAGCCTCCTTTTGTTATTGGGAACTTTTAAGTCCCCATTTAGACCAACTACTTGATTGGTTTCCTGGACTCTTCCAACAGTCCAGGCTTTTAGGTGTCTCTGTTGGAGGTTATTCTTTGTGACTTAGTCATACCTGCCCTTGCTTGGAAGTTCAGATTTTTCTAGCTCTGCCTTCAGTGGGAATTTTCATATTTTGAATGTTTGTGCTTGAAATTAGGCAGATTTTCCACACATCTGAAAGCAGGCACCAGTCACTGGCCTCTGCAGGCACTTTCCCTGTAACTGGGTGCCTGGTGAGGGCCCAGTGTGTGCTTTGTCATCCCAGGGACTGCGGTTGTAACTTTGCTGGCCTTTGAGCATCTTAGTGAAGAGAACCATGTGCTCAGCCTCCCAAGATGGTAGGATCCCACACTTTTTTTTTTTTTTTTTTTAACGCCAGAGAAACTAACGTATTTTATTTTAAGTAACAGAAGCAGAGTCGAGCATTAAAAAAAGCTTTAACACGTACAGAGACCTCGAGGTGTCAGTGGACCGGTGTGAGGGCCTCGTACAGTCTGCGCGGCCAGCTCCACCATCTCTCGGAGGGACTTATCGTCCTCGCTTCCTTCTTCACACTCTACAGTCCGGGTATCCAAGTTTATATTAGCAGTTTTTCCGTCCACTGTGACGCTGAGAACAGAACCATCTTTTACGCTTACACAGTCTTCTCCAAATATGTCCTGGAGCATGATCTCCAGCCTCTTGCTATAGACGTGCATTTCTAATTTTTTAGAAACCTTCTGTACTGCACCTTTCCTGATTTTCGGGTTGGACTGAACTTCCAGTATCACGGTTGTTACTTTATCTGCGTACATATCGTTGGAAGGGTTTGCTAACCATTCTAATACCACCATTCCTGGCTCCTGTATGACAGTAATATTTTTGAATACTTTCAGAGCAGGTTTTTCTTGAATTTCTAACTCTTCCACATCATCTGTCAATTTCTGTAGCTGATAATAGGGCCAGTATAGGGAATGGCTTGGGTCTGTTTTACAGTGCTCATGGCCAAGTCAGTATAATTGGAGAGGTCACAAGGAGAGCATTATGAAGTATCCACTTTCTTTTTTTTTTTTTTAAGGTATCCACTTTAAACTTGAAACATTTGGTTCATGTTTGGACTGACTGCATGATTAGGTTTCCTGCGTCTTTGGTAATCTATGCTCTTTGATGTGTCCTTTTGGAGGATACCCAGGTCACCTCACCAGACACAGCCCTGACATAGAGTTTAGAGTTTTCCTGCTTTATCTGCAAGGGGAATGTTTACATTTTTTGAAATTATGGCCTGGGATAGAGCAAATGTCAGTATCTCCAAATAGCCTTCTTCATTCTTCAACCTTGCTCACCAGACACTGCCTTGTTTTAGGTCTTTCCCTATCCTGAGTTTGTGCTATACTCTGACAGCTGGCCTTGGGCTGCCTGGCTACTCCAGGCCTTTGGAGCTTTGGCCAGATCTCAACCACCTGAATGTCATCAGGGTGAAGCAATCTCTCACCCAAAATATTTTAGCAGTGGATCTTTAAACTGGTAATAGTCCCATTTATATTTACTGTCTGATGGTATTCCAGGATCCTCCAGCAAGGAGGGCTCCTGGATATGTTATTGGAGGTTACCCAGGCCATCTTGTCTTGACAAGGAAGTCAGATTTTATTTATTTTTTTCATGAGAGTCACAGAGAGAGAGGCAGAGACACAGGCAGAGGGAGAAGCAGGCTCCATATAGGGAGCCTGATGTGGAACTCGATCCCGTGACTATATTCCTCCAGTTTTACATTTGGGAGTATGATACTCATTTGTGTAGGTTAAACTGTGTGATAGGCAGATGCCATGTGCCCCTGTTAGCCCAACCTGTGTCCTGTCCTTTCACCGCACTTAGTCTGTCCCAGGTTTCTGGCTTCCCTGACTTAAGCAACTTGTGCATGCTAAATACATACCCTGTTTGCTGCCCTATGGCAGCTGGAACTCTACAGGCCTATAGAGCTAGGGCCCATCTGCAACCACTTGCACTGAAGTGAACTCATCCACTGAAAATTATGTGGAGGCAGTTGCTGAAAAGGGTGGCTGTCAGTCCCTGCGTAGACTGTCTGCTAGAGTCCCTGGCTTCTATGGCAGTCAGCGTTCTCAGGTGTCTTCTATTGGAGGGTACCGCCCCAATAACCCATCAGATTCAGCCCTGACAAGACAGTCCAGATTACTCTAGCTCTGCCTTTCAATGGTGGTATGCACATTTGTGTAGGTTAGGTTGGAATTAGGCAGATACCTCATAACCCCAAGAGTCCTTTCCTACAACTTGGTCTTTTGGACCCTTACCCTGTTCTAGGTTCCTGGCTACCTCAACCTTTGGTTCTGACACATGCATAGCGTGTATATTAGGCAGCAGTGACCCTTAAGAGGTGTGGGTCTAGGGCCCATCCAGAACCATCTGCATTACTGCAAGGAAAGGAGCCCACACACTGAAAATCTCTCTGAGGTAGCTGCTGAAATGAGTGTAAAGCAGACTCCCTGTGGAGTTGCTTTTTGAGGGGACCCCAGGCTTCTCTAAGAACTTAGACTCCTGGGTGTCTCTTAATGGAGGATACCCTGTTCTTCCTGTTCATGCCTCTCTGTCATGAGACAGTTGAAAAAACTCCAGCTCTGCCATCAGGGCGGACATCCCACAATGTGTAGATGAGGCTTTGTGATTAGGCTGATATTTGTACCTCAAGGAGCCTGGTCCTGTGACCTGGCCTCTTCAGCACTTGATCCGTTCCAGGTTTCTGGCTACCCTGACCTGCTTGGCCCATGGACATGCTGCCCACACTGTCAGCCTGTCTTGTGGATCTCTGGTCAAGTCCAACTACTACATAGCCTTCTACATGGAGGAAACCCACCCACACCAAACCCTTCTTCGGGAGCAGCCACAAATGGGAAACAGGCCCCCATTTAGACTGGTGGCTGCCTCCTGGGATCCCAGGTGTCTCTTACTGGAGGATATCCTGGCCAGACTGCTTAGGCACTCCATGGCAGGCCATTTGAATAACCTTTAGGTTATTCCTCATTGGGCTTGTAGGACTTTCAGTTAGGCATCAACCTTGTCCTCTAAAAGTTTGCTCCTGTGCTCTGTGTTTCCAGACCCTCATCCTGTTGCAGATTCCTGGCTTCCCTGAATAGCACTGCATAGGGATGTGTGCTATGCACACATTCAGCACGCTTTGGACAGTATGGCCCTAGAGTCAAAGAGAGCTAGGACCAGACCCAACCAGCTGCATAGCCTTCAGGAAGGAAGGAGTCCATCCCCCAGTAATCACACTGAGGCAATAGATTGCTGATAGTCCCTATTTGCACTTGATACCTGATCAGGCTCTGGCTTCTCTAGCAAGCAGGACTCCCAAATGTCTCATACTAGGACATTCCCAAGTGTTACACCTGCCAGACACCAGCCCATACTGACAAAAGGAATGCAGTATGCTCTAATTCTGTCTTTAGGGGCAATGTGTGTATTTGTATAGCTTGAGACTTAAAATTAAGCTCATTCTTTGTTCTTTACACATCTACACTTGTGTCAGCCTCTTGCCCCATGCTACATTCCAGAAAGCTGACAACATATGTAGTCCTCAGCATATGTATACACAGTACACACCGCTGTAGCAGGCTGTGGGTGGCTAAGGCTGACCTGGGGGACTAGGGTCCCCTGGCCACCTGCATGCTTCCAGTTTGGAGGGAGCCCCCAGAAATCACTGAGGCAGCATCTGCAAATTGGCAATAATCAGTCCCCACTTGGACTTCCTTCTTGATCCAGTCCTGGGCTTCTTTTGCAACCAGGGCTTTCAGGTATCTCTTATTGGAGGATACGTGAGCTACCTGCCCAGCCCACTCTGGCAAGATAGTCCAGTATTCACCTCTGCTTTCATGAGGAATATGTATATTTGTGTAGGCTTGCAGTTATGCCCAAACCTTATTCCACAAGAGCTTGATCCTATGATCTCACCTTTCCAGGCTCTTACTCTGGTCAAGATCCCTGGCATCCTTAAATGCTCTGCACCCACATGTGCAGTACATACCCCTTCAGCAGGCCTTGGGCAGCTAGAATTCTCCACACTGGGGAAGCTAGGTCCAGGTCCCAACCAACTGCCTGGCTACCTAAATGAAGAGAGCTTACATTCTGAAAAATCACTCTGAGTTAGCAGCTGCAAACAGGCAGCATTCATTCCTTATTATACTTGCTGCCTGATTGGGCTGGGCTTTTCTAGCTTTCGGGGCTGCCAGGTGTCTCTTCTTAATGGCCCTTTCCTAGCAAGTCAGTTGGGTGACCTTGAGCTCTACTATCAGAGGAAATTCCTCATTGGGTAACTCAGGGCTTGTGATTACGTATATGCTTTGATCTTCAAGACCTTGCTCTAACCATAGCCACACTTCCCCTGGGGTCTCTGATTGGCGAATGCACCAGACAACAGTCTGACACAACCTGACAGGGCAGTCTAATATACTCCAGTTTGGGGGAATGTGAACATTTGGCAGGAAGGGCTAGCTATTAAGCAAAGGCTTGTCCCCAGAGTCTGTTCTGTGAACCAGCCTGTCCAGGTCCATGCCCAGTGGCCGCTTCAGAGTTATTTTAGGGGGCTGGGCTTCCCCCACCCTGAGACTGATTCACAGGAGCAGGCTCTTGGGGATACAAGGTTATCTGCCTAATTCTAAAACCTAACCTATACAAATGTCTATATTCCACTGGAGGAGTCATGATGGTTTTGCCAGATCAAGACTAGATAAATGGCCAGGGTATCCTCCAGTAAGAGACCCCTTGGGAGCCTTGATTGCTGGAGAAGCCTGGGACTTCACCAGGCAGCCAGTCCAAGTGGGGAATTATTGTCAGCACTTTAAAGCTGCCACCTCATAAAGATTTTTGAGCTGTGGGCCTCCTCCACCTTGAGTTGCCATCCAGTCTGAGCTCCCCTGGCAGACAAAGACCTGCTGACAGAGGGAGGACTGTGCATGCACAGACGGCACAGGTCAGGGGAATCAGGGATCTGGGAAAGGACAATGTCAGACAAGGCTGGGTGGCAAGATGGGGCTCTCAGGGGTACCTGGAATCTTCCTAATTCTGTGCCTTAACCTAAGCAAATGTGCTTAATTCCCCTGAAGGCAGAGGTAGAGGAATCTGGACTGCCTGGATCTGATTTAGGCATACTGGGGATCCCTGGGTGGCGCAGCGGTTTGGCGCTTGTCTTTGGCCCAGGGCGCGATCCTGGAGACCCGGGATCGAATCCCACATCAGGCTCCCGGTGCATGGAGCCTGCTTCTCCCTCTGCCTATGTCTCTGCCTCTCTCTCTCTCTCTGTGACTATCATAAATAAATAAAAATTAAAAAAAAAAAAAATTTGATTTAGGCATACTGGCCATTGTATGCTCCAAGAAGAGACGCCTGGGAACCTTGATTGTTTAGAGAAACCTGGGACCCAATCTCACAGCCAGTCCACATGGAAACTAACTGTAGCTCATTTCAGCTTCTGCCTCACAGCGATTTTGGGAGTGGGGTGGGTTTCATCCACATTTCAAGGAATGCAGGTGTTGAGGATTGCCCCTTGCTCCACAGGCCTTGAGGGCCCAAGATGCCCATAGGTGGCTGACTGAGTTCCTACTGTAGAGGTACAGAGTTCAGGGTAGCCAGGTACCTGGAACAGGACAAGTGTACAGAGAGGTCAGGTAACAGTATAGGCTCCTTAGGGTTCAAGGTGCATGCTGAATTGTGGGCCCTACCTTCCCTATGAGGAATATCCCCTAAAGGCAGGCTGGAAGAATCTGGGCTGCTTTGCCACGGTGGGGAGAGGGCGGCTGGCCAGAGTATACTCTAATTAGAGACACCTAGTAGCCTTAATTATTGGTGAAGCCTAGAATCCAATTCAGCAAGTCCAAATGGGGACTGACTGTCACCAATTTAAATCAATCTCCATTTTGACTTGCTGCTTGATTGAGTCTTGGGTTTCTCCTCTTTTTTTTTTTTTTTTTTTTTTTTTTTTTTTTTTTATGATAGTCACACACACACAGAGAGAGAGAGAGAGAGAGAGAGAGAGAGAGGCAGAGGGAGAAGCAGGCTCCATGCACCGGGAGCCTGACGTGGGATTCGATCCCAGGTCTCCAGGATCACGCCCTGGGCCAAAGGCAGGCGCCAAACCGCTGCACCACCCAGGGATCCCTGGGTTTCTCCTCTTGAAGGGTACCTCTGCAAGTCTCCCCAGCTCCTTCGTAGGAAGGCAGTTGAGTACTCTGGACCTTTGCCTTCAGGAGGGAATATTACCATTGAGCAGGTTACCACTAGAGGTTAGACATATGTATTGACCTCTCCCTCCCCACCTTCACCTGCCTCTGCCCCCACTGCCCTGCTCCCATGACCTGGCTCTTCAGAGCCTTGCCCTCTTCCAGATTCCTATCACCTCTGAACTGCACTTCATGTGCATATGTTGCAAGCACCCCTGTAGCAGGCCTTAGGAAGCTGGATCCCTTATAAGGGTTTTCAAAGATGTTGATAATTTAGAACTCTTGCACACTATTGGTGGGAACATAAAATGTGGCAGCCACTATGGAAAACAATAGGGATTCCTCAAAAAATTAATGATAGAATTACCCTATAATCAAGGTCCCATTTCTGGGTATATATCCTAAAGAATTGAAAGCAGTATCTCAAAGAGGTATTTGCACACCCATGTTCATAGCAGTACTATTCGCTATAGCTAAGAGATGGGGCAGCCCAAAAAAACACTGATGGATGAATGTATAATGAAAATGCAGTCTATACATATAGTAGAATGCTAATCAATCTTTCTTTTTTTTTTAAATTCTTTAAAAAGAATGAGATCTTGACATACATACGGTACAACAGGGATAATCCTTGACAATATTGTGCTAAGTGAAATGCCAGTCACAAAAAGACAAATACCATATGATTCCACTTGTGTGGGGTATCCGAAGTAGTCAAGGTCATAGGAATAGAAAGTGGAGTTGTCATTGCCCAGGTTTTGGGAGAGGGTAAAATGGGAAGTTGTTCAATAGCTAAGGGGTTTCAGTTTTATATGAAAAAGCTCTAGAGATCTGTTGCACAATAATATGGATATTGCCAACATGAGTGAATTATGCACTTTAAAATGGTTAAGACGGAGGGTACCTGGCTGGCTCAGTGGGTAGAGCATGTGACTCTTGATCCCAGGGTTGTGAGTTTGAGCCCCACACTGGATGCAGAGTTTACTTAAAAATTTTTTTAAAAATAGGGATTCCTGGGTAGCTCAGCTGTTTGGCGCCTGCCTTCCGCTCAGGGAGTGATCCTGGAGTCCTGGGGTCGAGTCCCACATTAGGCTCCCTGCATGGAGCCTGCTTCTCCCTCTGCCTATGTCTCTACCTCACTCTCTCTCTGTGTATCTCATGAATAAATAAATCTTTAAAAACTAAAAATAAAAAAATAATAAAAAATCAGGAAATTTAAAAATACATATTTTTAAAATGCTAAACTTTCCTGTGCCTAACAGCCTTTATTCCTGCTGTTCTTCTGGCCTGGAATACTCTTTCTCTTGCTTTTTTTCATGACTGTTTCCTTCTGTACTTCTGATTTTAGCCTAAATGTTACCTCCCTAGAGACATCCTAGATTCTGACAACCCCATCTTTTCAGATAGGTTCGCCTTGAATCTCATTCTCAGCCATTTGTTTGTTCTTTTCTGAACAACATATATCTGCCTTTCTTTCCTGTTTTTTTTTTTTTTTTAAGACTTTATTCATGAGAGAGGCAGAGACACAGGCAGAGGGAGAAGCAGGCTCCCTGTGGGGGAGCCCAGTGTGGGACTCAATCCCAGAACCCAGTATCACGACCTGAGCTGAAAGCAGATGCTCAACCACTGAGCCCGCCCAGGTGCCCCATCCAGCTGTATTATAAAGTCTGAAGACAGTAACTATGCTTATGTTTAAGGCAAACACCTAGTTTAGTAAGAGATATACAATAAATGTCTAGTATACTTTTTTGTAAGTGAACAAATGAGTCTGCATAAACTGGGAATAATAACATTTGCCTCATGGTGTTGCTATGAGAATCAGTTGCAGTAACATATATGGCAGAGGACCTGGCACATAATAAGAACTCTAGTTTTAGGAACAGACATTTTTATTGTACTGGATAACCTTTCAAGTCCAATCCAACTCCACAATTCTCAGAAATGGTACAAGGGTCCTTTGCAGAGCAGAGCTATGTGCATGTCAGTAAGCAAAATACCAGTGTTCTAGTTAGTAAGAGCAACCTTACCAACAAGCAGGACCTTTCATGCCTGGGACAGATTGGTACAGAAGTTGTTTATTCTTTGCTCAGAACTTCCGGTACCCTTGGGGCTATCCATGCCTTATAGAAGAGGATGGAATGCTTAAAGCAGGAGTTCCAAATCTGGGGACTATTGAGGACCTGTGGTTAGAATTCAGAGGGTCTGTGAACTTGGATGGGAAAAAAATTACATCTTTATCTTCACTAAATTCTAGCAGAAATTTAGCATTTCCTTCAACTATAAATGGAGACCCCTCTCCACAAAACAAAACAAAACAACAAAAAAAGTCAGTAGTAGAAGCTGTACCTGTGATTTTATTACCAATTGGAATCACTAAGATTTTTGTATCACATTGCACTTATAGATACCTTGAAATATTGTTTACACTCCTTACTAATTCAAAATCATGGTAGATGTTAGGTCTGACATTAGATTTTGTTATTTAATGAGTTAATAAAAGCAAATATCTTAGTGGTATCTTGTTTTTAAAATACTTTATAACATTATAAGTTACCTTCCTTTGCAGTTCTGTATATTTTATTTTGATGCATTTAGAAATGTTATTCACCTAGACTTCACCAGACTGGCAGAGGTTCTTGGTACACAATGCTTGTCCCTGAACAGGAGTGTTGTGAAGGTTTCTTCATGTTCGTGACGATTTTTACTATACTTTTGATACTGTCTTGAATCTACCTAAAGAATAAACCAGAAAGTCTGGCATGGTCCTTAGAGAAGACCTGACTACATTCTTTTAAAAACAATAGAGAAAGATTTATTATAAAAAAAAAAGAAGAAGAAAGATTTATTATTTCACTTCAAGTTTTCATGCTCTGAAGAAAGTTTAAAATATATCTATTGAAGATGCACATAGCATCTTCATGATGATGAAATCATTCCATTCCTTTTAAACAACTGCCCGTATATACTTGTGCCCATAGCATGTAAAGCAGAGAACTATGATGTGTGGTATCACTTCAGCTCAGTGAAGTGTGACTCAACTTTTCATGGATTGTGTCTTAAGCTTTGAAACGATGTGAGCAGTAATGCAGAATCTTCTTTGCTTAAAAAAGAAAAAAAAAGATCATAAATGAAAAAATAAAAATATTCACAACTCTAATAAAGGAAAATAGGAATTATAAATGTGTATATATCACACATATAAAGGTTAAATACAGCATATATATGTATATATATATACATGTGTATATATATGTGTATATATATATAGAAATAAAAAGTAAAAGTAGATTTTTCTTATTTTTCACTGAATCTGTAATATATGGCAAAGGGGGAGCTCATTCAAGTATCTCTGATTAAATGTGCCTTCATTGCCAGAAGAAACCAGGATCCTCTTCTCACGCTTGCTCACCCTCGGGTCAGAGCCTATGAAGAGTAATGAGTTCTGATTACCAAAGTGTATCTGAGAGGACCTAGGAAACTCTTTTAGAAAACCCTCTATTTTCTTGCATAATCACTGGCAAATGAGTTTATCCCTTTACAGTACTTTTAAGAGTGGCTTATATATAGTTCCACTTTACTTGATGGAGTAAATTGACACAGACCATTGCTCCCTCTAAAAATAAATAGAAAAGCCAGAAACGTCTCTATAAAGCAATCAGAGAACTGTTTAAGTGAAGCAATAAAACTGGAAGGGCCAAGATTCCAGAGAAGGAACTGCAAAAAGATGAGCTGACCTCTTCCAGCTGCTTTTTCCCTGGAGGCATTCTGGGTACAAGGAAAGATCACTGAGCAGCTGGCCTTTGCCTAGGCCAAGGACCATTGTTGGGGAACAAGATAATCAGTCAAACCAGTTATACTGCCTTTGGGTCTCCAAGGACTGGAAAGACAAAACTGCAGTCTTAAAGGGCCACGATCTCAGGAGTAAGGGAAATAGTGGGGAGTTGGGAGACTCAGATAGTTTTCTCCTCAAAATGTTGCTGAATTCTAAAACTATTTTGGGGTAGGAGGCCATAATGATAAAAACAACTGTTTTTCAGAGGCTTCTTGCTTCTCATCTTTATCAGCAGAGATGAGAGTGAATCTTCTTTTAAGAAGGATACTATCACAGATACAATCAGTATTTCTTACACAATAATTTATAGTTAATTTTTAATATGAGTTTTAGGACCAAAAACCAAGAGAAAAGTAGACAATAGAAGCCAGCCCATAGGGTAATCCAGGATTAGGTAAAAGACAAGGACTCTGATTAAAATGTTCAAAAAAAATAGACAAAACATGGATAATTTCACCAGAGAATTAGAATCTGTTTTTTTATGGAAATTCTGGAACCAAAAATCCAATAACTGAAGTTAAGAGTAGCCTAGGAAATCAAGAAGCAGATGGGGAGATGTGTCTGTGCACATGAATGCTGATGTTGACTCAGGACATGCCTTAGTTGCATCCCTGGAGCCCTATTGTCGGTGCCACAACCTTAAGATCTAGTGCGGACTCAAAGGATTTGTATGCACATTTAAAAAATCCAAGATTTTAAAATGTAAGTTCATACATTGTCTTCAAGAGTATTCTCTCAGGGGACACCTGGGTGGCTCAGCAGTTGAGCATTTGCCCAGGATACCAGGATCAAGTCCCACATCAGGGCTCACCGTGGGGGAGCCTGCTTCTCCCTCTGCCTAGGTCTCTGCCTCTCATGAATAAATGAAGAAAATCTTAAAAAAAAAAAAAAAAAAACCAACAACTGTTCTCTTGGGGCACCTGGCTGACTCAGTTGGAAGAGCATGTTGCTGTTAATCTCAAGGTCATGAGTTTGAGCCCCATGTTAGGTATAGAGATTACATAAATAAAGCTTTTTTTTTTTTTTTTAAGGTATAAGTTCTGTGTTGAAGTAAATAGGTTCTAGAACATAAAAATCTATTTTTGAGAATAATTTCTCAAGAATTCTCCAGAATAATTCTAAGCACAGGTATGTTTTTAAGTTTACTATCATGACATTTTAGAAAATAATTGGAAAACTTGTTATTCTGTCTATAAAGGATGGCAGGAGTGATTCAGTGATTGCCAAAAAAATTTCTTAAAATCATTCCATACAGATGGTTATCATTGGGTTTGATGCCAGATAGATATCCTATAATCTCATGCTGTGTTTCAGACCTGGGCCTGCTTAACCTTAAAGATACAATCTAAGCTGATATGAATTTAGAGTCACAGAGAAGATGCTGTGAATTTTTTTTGGTTAATTCTTTTTTTTTTCCCTTCTGTGGGGAGAGTTGGATGCTTAGTAAACTCAAAACTACATAACCAAGGCCAGAAGGAAAATTGATACATTATTAATGTTAAAAATAGACAAGCAGTCTACCACAGCATAGAGAAAGATCGGATAAAGTAAGATACAAGGATAAAGTGCCTCCAAGAAATGCATTATGAAATTCAAATGCAACCTCAGATATAGTGCTGAGCTGAAATGACTGTGGAATCCCAAAATAAATATTTATTTAAATATTTAAAGGCAATGATACTGACTGAGGTCTAAAATAATCAAGCTATTTCCTTTTATTTCATTTTATTTTTATAGGTCACAAATTTCCACTGCTCATATTCTTTTTACCCCTCCTGTTATCTTGAAATGCCAAAAGAAAATCAATGCCAAATAGGCCAACCTCTTGCAAGTCAATCTGTAATAATAATGAAGCTGTTCAGAGAAAAGCAAATCTATAAAAATGGAAGAATTCTATATTGTTTATAAGGTGACCAAAAGAATGTGTAAATACTATTTTATTTTACTAAGAGCTTGTGATAGTCTTAGAGACAATAAGGAGGGAGAGATTAGTCCTCCCTAGCTTCTCTCTTTTCCACTTTAAAATCACTCTATATCATCAGTCACTTCCTTTTGTCTTGCCTCCAAAAAAAGGATTCTGTCCATCCTGCACAGAACTCACCTCTGGTGCCCTCCCAACCCTGATCCTCATACTTCTGCAGGGATATCACCCATCCTTGTTTCTTTTTTGATTTGCATTTCAATGTCTCATCCTGGTTCCTTACTTCCCATTCCTAAGTGTACTTGATTATTTCTGATAGTACCTTGATCTTACTTGTGCTCAAACTGCAACTTAGTGCGTCATTTCCTTTTACAATTAAATTCCTTTATTTTTTATTATTTTATTTATTCATGAGAGGCACAGACAGAGGGAGAAGTAGGCTCTATGCAGAGATTTTTATTTTTATTTATTTTTATTTATTTGTAAAGTGGAATCTATAATCTGCAATTCCACTAAAAAATAACTCTTACAGTATGGATCCCACATCCATAATTTTACTGAAATACTACTTGAAGATCAATAATGGTCTGTGAGGCAACAAATCTAATGGCTTTTTCTAGCCTTCATTCCCACCTTCCTCCACCCCCACCAATTTCTCTGTAGTTTTTTTTTTAATTATTATTTTTAAAGAGTTAAAAGTTTTTTTTAAGTTATTTATTTTTTAGTAATCTCTATACTCAACATTTGGCTCCAACTCATGACCCCAAGATTAAGAGTCAAATGCTCTACTGATGGAGCCAGCCACATACCTCTGAAGTTTTTGATGTTAATAACCATTCCTCTTTCTTTTATACTGCTGTCTTCATTATTATGTCTACTGCTCTGTCCGCCTTTAAAAAAATCTTTTTTTTTTAAGTAAACTACCCCAATGTGGGTCTTGAACTCACCACTTCAAGATCCAGAGTCACTTGTTCTGACAGAGTCAGCCAAATGCCCCACTCTGACCACTTCTTATTGGCTGTTTTCCTCATCCTGTAAACCCCACTCTCTTAAGTGCCCTTTTCCTTACATACGCTTTTCCTTGGATTCTTCTTCATAGAGATGTAGTTGAAGCTGAGGATTCCCATGCCCTGGGAATGCTGAAAGAAACTGCCTAATTTCTATTATAAGGGCAAATCATGCAGCCCATTTTGATAAAATATTGATTTTACCTTAAACTTGCAGCTCTGCAGTATTTACTAATGTGCTCAGCTTAACTATTTAGCCTTCAACAGGCTACACAGTTCATCTCAGAACTTTGGTTTTCACATAGTAAAATGAGGAAAATGACACTTGTTACCAGAGGGTTGTTGTGCAGAAATAACATATGCTAATCATTAAGCATAGTGCTTTTAAAAGTAGGCATTTAGGGGCACCTTGTGGTGGCTTAGTTGGTTAAGCATCTGATCCTTTGCTTTGCTCAGGTTGTGATCTTAGGGCTGTGGGATGAGCCCTGTGTCGGGCTCCACACTTTTTTTTTTTTTTTTTTTTTTTTTTTTTTTTTTTTTTTTTGGGCTCCACACTTAATGGGGAGTTGCTTGAGATTCTCCCTCTCCCTTTCCCCCTCCCCCCCATTCATGTGTGCTTTCTATGTCTCAAATAAAGAAAATCTTTAAAATAAATAAAAGTAGGGGCATCTGGGTTGCTCAGTGGTTAAGCGTCTGCCTTGGGCTCAGGTGGTGATCCTGGAGACCGGGGATCAAGTCCCTCATCAGGCTCCCTGCATGGAGCCTGCTTCTCCCTCTGCCTGTGTCTCTGCCTCTCTCTCTCTCATGAATAAAAAAATAAAATATTAAAATATATATATAAAATAAATAAAAGTAGGCATTTAATAAATGATAGGCATTTTTTTAAAGATTTATTTATTTATTTATTAGAGACACACACAGAGAGAGAGAGAGAGAGAGAGAGGCAGAGACAGAGGCAGAGGCAGAGGGAGAAGCAGGCTCCATGCAGGGAGCCTGACGTGGGACTCAATCCCGGGTCTCCAGGATCATGCCCTGGGCTGAAGGCGGCGCTAAACCGCTGAGCCACCAGGGCTGCCCAATGATAGCCATTTTTAACTTTCAGAGAAGTTGTAAATGAATTTATAACACAATTAGAGCATATTCCTGCATAGGCTTCTCTGTTGTTGCCATCTTTGAAGGAGGCAATTTCTCAAAGATAAAATTCTTACAGGTCATATCAATAAATAAGAGTTAGGAGAGGTAAAAAGCATCTCTGTGTGTCTGTCTTAAAATGTCACATCTAAAATTCCATGAGGGAAGCACAGAGGACATTCCCATTTTATTGCATATTTTTAACAAAAAATAAAACTACAATAGAATCTGCCTTTAGTAACCAGACTCCAGGGGCATCTGGGTGGCTCACTGCTTGAACATCTGCCTTCAGCTCAGGTTGTGATCCTAGGGTCCTGGGATCGAGTCCCACATCAAGTAAGTGGATACTTTATTAGAAAATAATATTGTATCAATGTTAAATTTTTTTAATTGTAGTTATGAAAAGAAATATTCTGTTCTTAGGAAATACCCATTGAAGTATTGAGGGATAAAGAGGCACAATGTCGGGGCAGCCTGGGTGGCTCAGTGGTTTAGCGCTGCCTTCAGCCCAGGGCATGATCCTGGAGACCCGGGATCGAGTCCCACATCAGGCTCCCTGCATGGAGCCTGCTTCTCCCTCTGCCTGTGTCTCTGCCTCTGTCTCTCTCTGTGTCTCTCATGAATAAATAAATAAAATATTTTTTTAAAAAATTTTTAAAAAAAAGAGGCACAATGTCTATAACTCATATAATTGGGTGAGGCAAGAGGTGGGAGAAGATCTATATTTAGAGAGAATAAAACAAATGAAGTGTAAACCCCCTTGAGTTAAGTCATGTACACTCTGGCCCTGTTTCTTCAGCAGTTTGGAGGAAGACTGGCCTGAACTATGTCTGTATTATTCATGTTGTGAGTCATGAAATTCAATTAGGAGTTGAGATTGGCATTAGGGGAAAAAAAATTAATAATCAGTGAATCTGGATAAAGGATTTGCAAGAGTTTTTTGTGCTCATTCATAAGTCTGAGATTCTTTCAAAATCAAAAATAAGTTACTTAACTATATTTACACAATATGAGACTGAGCACAAGGGGCTAATAGGTTAGTTAAATGATACACCTGTGTACTTTTCACCAAAGCAGTTGAGCTATATGCTTATCAAGCGTCAATTTGTATTTTTTTAAGTAAACTCTATGCCCTTCGTGGGGCTTGAACTTACAACCTTGAGATCAGGAATTGCAGCTGAGCCAGCCAGGTGCCCCTAGAATCAGGGGCACCTAGAATTCAGGTGCCCCTAGAATTTGTATTTGTGTAACATAAATATTTACATCTCTTACTATACTTACGGAGTTTAATATTCAAACTAATGAAATACAAATAGAAAGTTGTCTTTATGAAAACTAAATTGAAGGTAAACTGAAGTTAGTGTAGAATTCGATGTAGGTAAGAAAAATTTGTAAAACTTTAGGGGAAAAATTGTACAAAATATAGACTGACTTGGGACTCAAACTTCTTCAAAGGTGTCTTTTTAACGTTCTTATTGTACTTTGAAAAAAGTGAAACTGAAAATTGTAAACAGTTTATTTTTTTTTTTTGTAAACAGTTTAAACAGTGCAATTATAATAAAGACACTCACTGCCTTTTAAAATGATCTTTACCACTTTAACCAACTTTTTAAATTAACCAACCAATAACTAGTCCCAATTTCAGTGGGAAAGAGAATCTCTACTGTATTTTTTTTAACTGAAAAAATGATACACATGGTAAAATATTCAAGTGGTATAAAATACCACACAAGGAGGAAAGATTTCCTTTCTGTATTAATCTGCTGCGGTTCTTATAACAAAATACCACAGACCAGATGGCTTAAACAATAGAAATTTCTCAGTTCTAGAGGCTAGGAGTCCGAAGATCAGGGTGCCATCAGGATTGGTTTCTGGTGGGACCTCCCTGACTTGTACAAGGCCACTTTTTCATAGTGGCCACACATATGGATACCAGCCCTATCCGAATAGGGCCTCACCCTTATGACCAACTGCGTTTAAACTTAACCTATAGTCTTCACATAAAGTCGCATTGTGGGTCAGGGCTTCAACATATGAATTGGGAGGGATGGGGAAGACACAATTCAGTCTGTAACATCTTCCATACTAAATTCCCAGCCCTTCTGGGGTTTTGTTTTTTGTTTTTGTTATGTGATGCTCACATGGAAACAGAGTCTACATATTCTTCTTGCTTTTTTCCCCAATAACAGAGAGAGATACTCCAAGTCAATGCAGGTAGGTCTACTTCATTTTAGTGGCTGTATACTGTTCCACTGAATAAATATACCAAACTTATTTCCTATTGCTGAACAGTTATTTTTTTTTCCAGTCTTGTTAACAAAATCCTTTAAAAAAAATTCTTAGAAAATGCCTTTATACATTTTGTGTAAGTTTATATATGGGATAAATTTTAGAAGTGGAATTGTTAAGTCAAATGGACTTCGTATAAATTATTTTTTTAAGATTTTATTTATTCATGAGAGAGAGGTGGGGGGCGGGGCAGAGACACAGAGGGAGCAACAGGCGCCATGCAGGAAGCCTGATGCGGGACTCAATCCTGAGTCTCCAGGATCATGCCTTGGGCTGAAGGTGGCGCTAAACTGTTGAGCCACCCGGGCTGCCCTTTGTATAAATTTTTAACACGTATTGTCACCCTGAACTTTAAAAAATGTGTACCAATTTATATTTCCACCAACAATGTTTAAGAAAGCTTGTTCTTCCCACCTCCTTAGCCTCCCACTCCACAATACCACGTGCACATATCTCCAGCACTCTTTGCCATTGAGCTAACAAAAGGATGAAAATTTCAAATTAGACTCAGAAATCAGAGATCTTAGCTAATTTCAAGTTTCACTAGTTTCAAAGACACCAGTAACCAAGAGGCACAGACAAAACAGGGAGAAGCCCAGGACTCTTTGTGCTGCTTCGCAGGTCTTTCTTCCTGCTTTGGATGCACCTCTGCCCAAGATAATAGATGTGGTTTCTAAATTAGGCATGTGGTCACCTCATTTACACAGAAGGAACCAACTCAATCATGAAACACAGCTCCATTACAAGCTAAGTTATATACCTTACATGATATTTTCCAGTCAGGCACCTCAACTCTACAGATTCCTGCTCTATTTACTATAAAACAGACACAGCCTGGGGCTATCCTGTGAAAGGAATTCTACAGATACGCACTCTCCTACTAGGAAGTACTAGTTTGTTTGCCAGCAAGTCTGTTATTAACCATATTTCTAAGAATCACATGCTTGCTTGCTTTGGACTATTCCTCTCTAAGGGAGATAATGGATTGCAGATCTACTGCTTAACTCCTTCCTTCCTGGTCACTGATAGATGAAAAATGGTATTTTGATTTACACTTTACACTTGGATGTTGAACAGTTGTTCACATGCTTTTTATTGATTTGTATTTTTTTTTTCTGCCTTATGGGAACAGAGACAATAGCAACAAAATACTGAAACCTGAGAACTAGATGAATCAGTGAGTTACTTTAGCAGACTTGAGAAACAAGAATCCTAAGCAGGCCATGAAGCAACCTGACTTACACAGCTAAACCCTGCATAAGGCTCAGGAATTGGAAGTGCTAGGTAACTCTTGAGCATGATGTTAGCCCAAAACAGGAGGAATGATGGAAAGTTTAAAGATCTTTTTAAATTTTCATTTAAATTCAATTAGTTAAATAAAATGTATTATTGTTTCAGAGGTAGAGGTCAGTGATTAATCCGTCTCATATAACACCCAGTGCTCATTATGTCACGTGCCCTTCTTAATGCCCATCACCCAGTTATCCCATCCCCCCACTCTTCTCCCCTCCAGCAACTCTTGTTTCCTATGATTAAGAGTCTCCTATGATTTGTCTCCCTCTCTGATTTTGTCTTATTTTTTCCTCTCTTCCCCTATGATTCTGTTAGAAAGTTTAAGAATCAGATGCTCAGAATCCCTTCTCCAATCCAGCAGAAGCCCAGAGATTTAGTATTAGAGGAGGGTAAAACAAAAGATCTCTGGATAGAAGGCTATCAGGCCCAGTTAAGGCTAAAGGTATGATGTTGAAAGAAATTATAATTAGGACCAACCAAATAGTCCAAGTCGATGAGACTGGAACCCTGTTCTGACCCTACATCCAGTGCTGTTTGTATTCTTTCAGCTTAGTGGTATATGATTCATAGGAACTGTAAAATGACATTTGTAAGCTTTCTAGTATGTTGGGTATAGTCAAAGGGACTTTGTTCAGGTGATTAAGGAGTGGGGCTAACACTACCCCTCCCCTAAGCAATCATACCAAAATGGTTGGTAGAACTAAAGAATTAGGGTTGAAACAAAACCAAAAAGGGGCACCCCAGGGGCTCAGTCCATTAAATATCTGACTCTTGATTTCAATTTAGGTCATGATCTCTGGGTCCTGAGATTGATCCCCACCTCTGCTGGCTCCCAGCATGGCTAGGGGAGTCTGCTTGAAATTCCCTCCCTCTCCCCACTCAAGGGTGCGTGCTCTCAAATAAATCTTTAAAAAATGATTAAGTCATAGAGCTATGCAGTGAGATGCCCCTACAGCTCAATAATCATATTGTCTTAAGCTTTATATAAAGGGCTAATGCTGTAATTGCTCAAGGCTCTAATTGGCTAAGGCACCACCGCAGGGAAGCACCCCATAACAAGCAGATATACAGATACAAAATCAACTGTGGAAGAAAAAAAATAACTTTTGGGTCCTCTGGAGTTTGGAGCAGTCTCACCATCATGCCTTGGTAGAGAAACTATTAGAAGCTTCCCTCGTAGGTGGGATGTTTCTATCCAAGTCAGCCTGGGTCTGAGTAGTAGTCTTGCAATATGAGTCTAACATCGGGCTTTCAGAAGCTTACGTTGACTACCCATGCTTCACTGTTACTCAGCATGACTAGCCAGTTGAATCAGAATCTCAAGTTAGTGTCTCGTTATCGTCATTTTTTTAAAGGTACAAATTATTTTTTTTAAAGATTTATTTATTTATTTATTTATTTATTTATTTATTTATGATAGTCACAGAGAGAGAGAGAGAGAGGCAGAGACACAGGCAGAGGGAGAAGCAGGCTCCATGCACCCGGAGCCCGACGTGGGACTCGATCCTGGGTCTCCAGGATCACGCCCTGGGCCAAAGGCAGGCGCTAGATCGCCGAGCCACCCAGGGATCCCCTCGTTATCATCAATTTTAAAGCTTTATAGGTGATTCAACTTCAGGTAATTGAGTGGAGAGTCCTTGTCCTCCTAGCAAGGCATTTGCCTACTAGTTACAGTGTTTCAACTTAAAAATGTACTAAAACACGACCGACAAGGGACCTATAGGTACTGAGTGATAAAGATGCGTAATACAAATGATGAGAAAAAATGAGTAAAACAATCCGCCTGGGACGTGTGTGGGAGGAATGGACAAGTGAAACGAGAGAAAGTAAAAACAAATCTGGAGTTGTTTTGGATCACTGTGCGCAGCTACTTGAGTATCATATTTAAATCTCCGAGCCTAAGGGGAGGAGGGGGTGAAAGAACCCTGGAGTGGCCGTACAAGGGTGACTTCCCATCCGGATCCTGAAGGCTCTGTCTGGACCTAGTTATTTTAGGTTAAGAAGTAAAGGGTGTAAGGGAAAACAGTCCTCGTCCCAAATCTGTCCAAACTAGCTGTGCATCCTCAGGGAAATCTCCTTCTGGACCAGATTCCAAACGTCTAGAACGAGGACGGGACTGGCAACCCGCAGTGTCTCCCTGCTAGTCTAGTCTACCTGCATCGGTAGACAAGGGGTCACACATCTTTCTTCTGAAAAGGCCCCAGACGATCCGTAGCCGTCCTGGGACTGCGAACCATCCTCCTTGCCCTTGTTTTCTCCTCGGCTTCCTTAGCCCAGGGGGACGGGCTGCGCACAAAGCATCATCTTCTAAACGCCTCGTCAGCCCCAACCCGGCGCTGGGCCCCGGCGCGCCACCCTGAGTGACTCCTGAGTGACTTCTCCGAGCCCCCTCCGCCGCCTCCGGACGCTCTCCGCTCCCGCCCTCCGAGCTCGGCTCGCTCGGCTCGCCCGGCTCGCTCGGCTCGCTCGACTCCCTCGACCATCTCCGCAGCCTGGGCCCGCCCCCTCCGCCTGGCGCCAGGCCGCGGAGCGCCGATCCGCTCGATGAGCGGGGGCGCTGCGGCGGCGGAGCGGCAGACGCCGGGTCCGCGCCCACTGTGTCCCCCTCCCCGCCTTCTTCCTGCGCTTCCCACTCCTTCCCCCGCCCTCGCAGCGCTGCCGGCCCGGCGGAGCGGCCCGGACCTCCCCGGGAGGCTCAGGTACCGGCGCCCGCCGCCGCGGCGGGAGGGGCCGATGTGAGGAGGAAGGAAACGGAGACGACGCCCCTGTTCCGCCGCCTCCCAACGTCCGCCTGGCTGCGGGGCCGGCCTGCGGGGTCGGGGAGGGCCCCCCGCCTGGGGAAAGGCGGGCTTCGGGCGGGGCGTGGGGAAGGACGACCGGGACTGGGGTGTGCGGCTGGGGGCGGCTGCGGGGGAGATGCGAGAGGAGGTGCAGGGCTGGGGCGGGCTGGAGAAGTGGGAGGCAGCCTGGAGTGTGAGCGGGTTCTGGGCGCGGAGGACAGTGAGCAGATGGCGGGGGACGTGGCCTGTGCGACAGATGGCGGGGGGCGGGGACGCGGCGAAGCGAGCGACTTGCTGGAGGCGATGGGTCGGTTTGCTTGCCTTGGAGGCACGGGAGAAAGCGCCCAGGGACTGCGTTTACAAGGGGCCAGACGGCGGTGTGAGTCATCCTAGTTTGACAGTCGTGGGTGACCTCTCGCGGCCGCGCCGTCCAGGTCACGTGTTTCTGTGGACCTGCCCCAACCGGGACTGTTGGTGGAGGGAGGCCGGGGAGAGGGGACTCTGTGCCCAGATTCAAGCTTTTTGTGAGACCAATACAGAGGGGCTTTTCTATTCTGTGTAAAGCAGAAAAGAAGCCAGCATTCATTGAACAACAGGTTAGAAGTGTATCACATGTAGGACAGTGAATAGAGAACTTACTGCCCCTTCAGAAAGCGTTTCTATATGAAATTGTAAAAGTGTGATGATGACCTGAGAAGCCTCTGGTGATGTGACATTTTCTCAGCGAGCTGTAGATTACTGTTCAGCCCTCGGTGTTGACGTGTATCGTGGAAGCGCTCTTACTTGCTTATGTACCTGCACACAATTCCCCGAATTTATGTGTATTTTTTTGCAGGAGAAATTTTAGGTAGAAATATATTCCTGATTTCTGAACATTATTTCTGCTAGTTGTTTGGCACAAATCATCAGTTGCCCTGTGCTTCATGAAGTATGGTTAATCTTGCCTGATGCTTTGCTGATGGACTTTCTGTCAGACGCTGGTTTCTTGCCTTCATGATCCTTGCATTATAGGACCCGACTGGGGTTTCCTCATCATTAAACTTGTAGCTTTACTGTGTATTTCATAAAGTAAGTCTGCAATTTTTTTGCCTTAGTTATGAAAGCAGCCCGTTTGTTGGGTTTAAAATAATAATGTGGGTATAATTAAAAGAAAAACGCAGATTTTTCTGTTGTTGCCATTGTCATCTGTTTTTTTCCTGCATTCTGTAACATTTCTGTGTGAATGAATTATTCTGAAATCAAAGTGTAGGAAATAAAATGGGCCAGTTGTACCTGACAGAAATATTGTGGAATAAAGAACTCTAGAGCTGTTACTTAGGTAGCAAGATTTGACTTTTGTTACAAGTGGTTAAGTTTTTTGTTTAGAAGCATTTCTTATCAAAGAAGACTGTGTCAATTTGTTTCGATAGGAAACCAACTTAAAATAATTATTTTTATTTGGTTTATGAGACTAGACTCTGGGCTAGTATATAATATTAGCCAGCAAACTGAGGTCTAATTATACTTAAAGATCTTAAAGAGTTGTTTCTTCTCATGAAAAGGAAAAGAGGGCTCCTGGTTTGTAATAGGGAAGTAGTCTTTCTAGAACAGAACCTGAAAGGCAATTAGTTGAATAAATATTAAAACTGGTTGTGCATAGCCATTGATTAATTTGAGCCTGTGTTTCTGCTGTTTCAATCAGTAGTGTTACTTATCTTTATTAGGGCTTAGTTCTCTCTTAGTTTCTTAGTGCCTACTTTAAAGGAGTGTCATAAAAACTAAAAAAGAAAATACATGTAAATCCCTGAGCACAGCGCCTACCACATAGTAAAAGATTCAGTACCCTAGCTATTCGCATTTTTCATCTATCTTCTACTCCAAGATACTGAAAACTAAATTTGCATGTCAGCTTTTTCTCAAGAAAATTTGAATAAACTGCATAGTCAAGCATTTTCCTGGAAAATCACAATGCATATTAGCATATAACAAGCTGAGACTTTCTGTAGCAAAAAAACAAAACTAAAAAGCCTGTCTCTGTTTAACCCACTACTTACTTTATCCTTTTCTTGGAGTCTGGTGCTCTGCTTTAGTATAGGATGTTATAACTTACACTATTTTTATGTATTACCTGATTTGACCATCCAAACTTCACATGGATACCTAGAAATCACTATTTTACAGATGAAGAAACTGAATAATTGTTTAATCGACTAACTAAAAAATGTGAAAAGACAGGAGTGTTCTGCTGTCTGTTAATTCCAGGTTAAAATTTTAAAGCATTTAATGTCTCATTTTCTCCTAATTTCTCCCCTCTCTTAAGCAATCCGCTCTTGAATTTTGTAAAAACTTTTCACTAGTTTCCCCTACATGTTCTCTTTTAAAAGTTACACCTATTTTTCTCATAGTTTTAACTATTTTTTAATGTATTGAGGCCTGGCATGGAGGACAGGATCACATGGAATGAAGCAAAGGGGGAAGGCAGGTAGTTTGAAGTCAGAGAAGTGAAGGAGGCTCCATTGTACAAGGCCTTGAACACTATTTAAGTAATTTATCTTGTGCCCCCAAAATCTCGAATCAGATGGAATTTATTTTCTCTTCAAGGTGGCGAATACTTATTCTGCTGGGAAACAGAAGAGTACTTCTTGAGTAAAAAGTATGCCTCCCAAGTTCAAGCGCCACCTAAATGATGATGATGTCACTGGTTCTGTGAAAAGTGAAAGGGTGAGTTTAGAATCTTAATTTCTCAAACAGATTCAAATAAGTTTTTATTCCTTTTTCTAGTCTTTCAAAGTGAATTTTATACAAGTACAGAGCCTCTTATTCAGAACTCTGGAACAGAATATGACTGGAACTCAGAGTTTTTCAGATTTTAGAAAGATAGTTAAGTGCATATTATATAATAGCCTTTTTGCATCTGGAGCAGCACCTCCAAAAATATTAGTATTTCTCGGAGAAATGTTTGATTACTGGGGGCCTGTGTGACGCAGTCAGTTCCGCATTGGGCTCTTGGTTTCGGCTCAGGTCATGATTATCAGGGCTATGAGATCAAGCTCTGAGTCAGGCTCTGCATTGGGTGTAGAGCCTGCTTAAGTTTCTCTCTTTCCTCCTCCTCTCCCCATCTCTCCCACGCTAAAAAAAAAAAAAAAAAAGAAAGAAAGAAATGTCTCATTGCTGTAAGTGTATAAGTAAAGCATGTAAATAAATTAGCTAGCATCAATTCAGGTCAGGTTTTCCTACAAATAAGTTTTGGCTTCAAACTTACGAAACCTTGATTTTCAGAACTTTTTAGATTTTTGGAATTTCAGATAAAGAATTTTAGTTCTATAATTGTCTCAGAGTTTAGAGTATTTTTTATATAGTGTTCAGTTTCTGATTTATCCCAGAACATTCTATGCAGATATGTGTACATCTAGAAGTTTTGCAGAATCTTGAAAAGATAGCATTTGAAAGGAATGTGGTAGATAGGTTACTTTTAAAATAAGTACTCAAGAAATATTTATTGAGGAAAGGAATTGGTGTTTTTCTTTTTTATCCAGCAACCTGAAGCCCTCACTCACTTCCTATCTTATTACTGTTCCTTCATTTACTGATTCATTTATTGACCACCTGCCATTGTGCTAAAAAAACTGGAGGGCATAGTCTGCTTGACTTTATTTTACACATTCCTGTTTTGTACAAGCTCTGAATCTCATTATTCACTCTTTCCAATCTTTTACATCTTATGATGTAAAAGTATCTTTTAGTACAATATGGGAAACATTTGTGTTTTCATTATTTTTTTTTTAAGATTTTATTTATTCATGAGAGACACAGAGAGAGAGGCAGAGAGAGAGAGGCAGTGGGAGAATCAGGCATCCCGTGGAGAGCCCAATCTAGAACTTGATCCCAGGACCCTGGGATCACAACCTGAGCCAAAAGCAGAGGCTCAGCCACTGAGGCATCCCTGTCTTTTCCTTATTCTAACTCTCTTTGTAGTTTGTTTTTTACTTAAAGGGGTAGAATCCACCAATAGACAATTGCTAGGAAGCTTTTCAAAATAAGTTTTATGTATATACTTAAAATTATAAAATATAGTCTCAATTCCACTGCTAAGACTATAACTATGGCACTTTCTTTTTATGTTGTTGGTTGGTTACTACCACAATTTATTGTAAAAATAGGATATTGAACCAGAATTGAATAAAACTGGCTATTTAAATAGAGACCTCTTTTTGAATGTGTATTAGGTGGTGAAATTTGATAACTGATTCTAATAATTTATGAATTACTTTTAAAAACTTTAAAGTGTAGTTCTACTTTTCTTTAGTAACAGCTTTATTGATCTGTAATTCACGTGCCATACAATTAACTTTTAAAGTGTAAAATTCAGTGGTTTTTAGTGTATCTGCAGAATTGTGCAACTATCACCGCAGTCAACTTTAGAACATTTTCGTCATTGTAAAAAAGAAATCCTGTATCTTTTAGCATTTGTCCTCCATTCTTCTCATCCTCTCAACTCTAGACAACCACCAGTCTATAGATTTGTCTACTCTGGGCATTTTATATAAATGGAATCCTACAATCTATTGTCTCTGTAATTGGCTTTTTGGATTTAAATCATGTTTTTGAAGTTCATCCATGTTGTAACATGTGTCGGTATCCCATTCCTTTTTACTGCTGAATAATATTACAGTAAATGGATATATCACATCCATTCATCATTGTTGGACATTCGGGTTTTTTGGGAATATTAATGATTTTTTTCATACTACTTCTGGCTGTTGGCTTATTGGCTATTTGACTGTTAAGAAGAACAGTGCTGTTGGGGTGCCTGGGTGGCACAGTTAGGCAGCCACCTCTTGGTTTTGGCTCAGGTCGTGAGATCAAGCCTTCCCGTCGGCCTCCACACTCAGCATGAAATCTGCTAAAGACTTTTTCTCCCTCTCATTCTGCCCCTTCCCTCTCCCCACATACATGCACAGTGCTTTTTCTCTCTAAAATAAATAAATCTTAAAAAAATAAAATTAAAATAAAATAAAATAAAAATAAAAATAAAATAAAATAAAATAAAATAAAATAAAATAAAATAAAATAAAATAAAATAAATAAATCTTAAAAGAAAAAATAGCAGTGCTGGAGCACCTGGGTGGCTTAGTCAAGTGAGCATCTGACTCTTGATTTCAGCTCAGGTCATGATCCCAGAGTTGTGAGATTGAGTGCCACATTGGGCTCCACATGAGTTTGGGGCCTGCTTGAGATTCTCTCTTCCTCTCCCTCTGCCCTGTTCTCCCCTGACTGCCCCCCAACACTTGTATTCTCTCTCAAATAAATAAGTCTTTAAAGAAAAAAATAGCAGTGCTATGAACATTCAAATGCAAGTTTTGAACATGTTTCCATTTCTCTTGTTCGAACACCTCGGAGTGGGATTGCTGGGTTAGTTATGATCAATCTCTAGAAGAATTGCCAGATTGTTTTCTAAAGTGCCTGCATAATTTTTGCATTCCCACCAGCAGTGTATGTGGATTCCATTTTCTCCACATTTCTCCTACCAACGAGTTGCTCCTCATCACCAATTTCTCATCAAATTGATTATTTAAAAAAATTTTTTGATTATTTAATGCCTTTGTCCCAAAATCCATCTTTGTATTAATATTGCTAACCCTAACATTCTTTTCGTTAGAATTTGCTGATGTATTTTTTCCACCTCTTTTTTTCATACTTTGACATTCATTTAGGTGAATTTTTTATAAACAGATATTTGCTGGAATTCTTGGACTCTAATCATGTGTAGTTTTTAGTTTTAATAGGAGCATTCAAACCATCACATTTGTTATGATAACAAACATATCTGGGCTTTTTCTGTATTAGCCAGTCCCTCTGCTGGCCATTAATGCCTTTTCCCCTGATCATTGGTTGGCCCTTTGCTATCATTTGGATCTCAGCTTAAGTTTCACTTCTTGAGAGTGATTTTCCATGACAACCTAATCTCATTTAGTCACCCTGTCACTTTCTCTCCTGTCACTGTTTCAGTTCTCTGCATAGCATTTGTTACTATCAGATATTTTTCTATGAGAATTCAGACCTTCTCTGTCTTGTTGAAAGCTGGTGCTTACCTAGAACAGTGCCTAGCACATAGAATATGTGCAAATGTATTTATTAAATGAATATTGAGGGGGATCCCTGGGAGGCTCAGCGGTTTAGCGCCTGCCTTCAGCCCAGGGCGTGATCCTGGAGTCCTGGGATTGAGTCCCGCATCAGGCTTCCTGCATAGTGTCTGCTTCTCCCTCTGCCTATGTCTCTGCCTCTCTCTCTCTCTGTCTCTCTCATGAATGAATGAATAAATGAATAAATAAATAAATAAAATCTTAAAAAAATGAATATTGAATCCTATTTTCATTGTCTCAGTCTCTGTGATGTTATATATTATACATAGATATAATTCATTATATTTCATGTTTTCTCTCTTTTCCCTGACTACTTTGGCAGATTGTTTTTCATCATCTCTCCCCATCCCCAGTATCATTAGGTAGTTTTAAAATGTCCTTCCTTTCTCTCTCTCTCTTTTTTGTTCTTAACTTCATATTTTAACAGTAATGTTTAAATCTGTGTTCTCTATCAGCATACCAAAAACCGTATATAACCCTTCCATTGCTTTACTTTGTCATTCCAGCCGGCTTCCTGCAGCCCCTGTTCCTTTCTCCGGTGAGGTACACCCCTTACTCTTACTTCTGCACTTCATCCTTCTACTCCTGCCTCTAGGTTTTATTGGAACAATTTTGGGCTCTTTTATTTAGTTTTTAATTTAATTTAATTTTTTTTTAAAGATTTTATTTATTCATGAACGACAGAGAGAGTGAGGGGCAGAGACACAGGCAGAGGGAGAAGCAGGCTCCATGCAGGAAGCCCGATGTGGGACTCGATCCCGGGTCTCCAGGATCACACCCTGGGCTGCAGGCGGCGCTAAACCGCTGTGCCACCGGGGCTGAATTTTGGGCTCTTTTAAAGTTTTTCTTTATATTATGCTGTTTCTTTTTCAATATCTATAAGATAAAGTTCACAATCACATTATCATCATTTATTCAGATTTGACCAAATGTTTTATTAGATTCATCAATTGTATCAATGTCTTAGAATTTTTCTTCGAATTTAATTGGAGTTTTTTTGGCTGGTGAAATTCCTTGAGTAATTTTCTCATAAAAGGCACATAGGTGGTGTATCTGTTTCCTATTGTTGTTGTAACAAATTACCACAAACACAAAACATGAATTTACCATTTTATACTTCCGGGGACCAGAAGTCCAAAGTGGGTCTTCCTGGGCTAAAATCATGGCTCTAGCAGGCTATGTTTCTTCTGGAGGGTCTAGGGGAGAATCTGTTTCCTTGCCTTTCCTAGCTTCTAGAGGCTGCCTGTGGTCTTCGGCTCATGCTCCTTCCGCTGTCTTTAAAGCCAGCAAAGATCTTCTAACTCCTCCCCTTCCCTTTGTTCTTTCCCCGCCCTGTATTCTCTCTCACCATTCTCACTCTTTCTGTCCCTTTTACTCTGGCATTTCTGCCTCCCTATTTTAAGAACTCTTGTGATTCTGCCTCCTTTTAAGAATTCGTGTGATTATGTTGGGCCCGCATGAATGATCCCTGTTGATTTTCCCATCTCAAGATTTTTAACTTAATCACATCTGCAGAGTCTCTTAGCATACAAGGAAATCTGTTCACAGGTTTCAAGGATTAAGACAAGGATATCTTGGGGAGTTATTATTCTGCCTACAAGTTATACTCTAAATTCTTGTATGCTTAAAAGGTGTGGTTGTTGCAAGAGGGTGCGATCATCTTCATCATAAGGAAAATAGTTACATCTTATAAGATAAAAGTATAAAGTTGTTTTTGTTTTGAAGTTCTAATATGTGTAGAGGGTCATTTGTGAACTATGAAGGTAACAGGTAGACTGTGCCAATTATTAACCCTGTCTCCCAGCTCCAAATCTGTCTTCTGTACTCCTCTCTCATTCTGGAGCTGGCTCTGCAACTACGTTTCTTCTTTGCCACCTAGCTTCTTATTAGGTTCTGCCGGTGGAAGGAGACCGGATGGAAAGCAGGAGGAGAGAGAAGGGACTTAACTTCTTTCTGATTGCCTACAGTTCCTTATTCCTCTACTGGCTGTGGTGACCTTTCTGCCTTGTAGTCAGTCATGGGATCCTGCTATTATAAGCATTTTCTTTGTAAAGTTGGCATATGTGGTTCTGTCTTTTAGCTTATAGTGAAGCACAGCTGATCACTCTTGTCTCTGGAACCTTGGAGTTAAGAAATTTCACTAGGGGGACTCAGCGTCTGCCTTTGGCCCAGGGTGTGATCCTGGAGTCCCAGGATCGAGTCCCACATTGGGCTGCATGGAGCCTGCTTCTCTTTCTGCCTATGTCTCTGCCTCTCTCTATGTCTCTCATGAATAAATAAATAAAATCTTAAAAAAAAAAAAAGAAAAGAAATTTCACCAGGGAAATTTAGAACTCCGTTCATTACTCCTTGACAGTTTGTAAGCCTTCTGAATCTGAAGACTCGTCTTTTTTTTTTTGACAGAGAAATCTTTTGGAAGATGATTCAGATGAAGAAGAAGACTTTTTTCTGTAAGTTTTTGGTTTTAACAGCTTTATTGGGGTATAATTAACATCTAATAAAATATAGAGAGAGTATGTGGATTTTGATACATGTACTATACACCTGTGAAATTATCACCAAAATCAAGTGATAAACATAACCATCACCTCAAAAGTTTCCTCATACTCCTTGATAATCTATCACTCCCCCAATCTCTAGGCAACCATTGATCTGTTTTGTATTTTCTAGAATCTTTTAAATAAATGGTATCATACAGTATGCCTTATATTTTTAATGGCTTTATTCGCTTTGCATAATTATTTTGAGATTGATCCATACTGTCACATGTATCAGCGATTCCTTTTTTATTTCTGAGAAGTATTCCATTATATGAATGTACTGCAATTCATTCATCCATTCACTTATTGATAGATATTTAGGGTGTTTATAGTTTTTGTTATTATGAATAAAGTGGCTATAAACATTTATGTACAAGTTTTTGAGTGGGCTTATGCTTTCAGTTCTCTTGGGAAAATACTTAGGAGTTAGTTGAGTGACTGGTATATTTGTACAGCTGTTTTCCAAAGTGGTGTACGTTTTATATTCTCACTAGCATTGTACAAGAGTTCTAGTCTAAATCTCATAAGTACTATATACATTCAATGTTTTCATTTTAGCCGTTCTTACAGGTATGTGGTGTTACCTCACTATAGTTTTAATTTGCATTTCCCTAATGACAGATCACAGTGGTCATCATTTTTTGTGTGTATTTGCCATCCTCATATCTTCTTTGATAAAGTACGTTAAAATCTTTTGCCCAGTTCTAAACATGTCTTCTTATTCAGTTGTTTATGTATTCAAAATACAAGTTCTGTGTCAGATATGTCTTACAGATATTTACTTAGTCTGTAACTTAATCTTTTTTTCATAATAGTATCTTTTGAAGATCAAACTGATTTTGATGAAATCAATGTATTACATTTTTTTCTTTTATTGTTTTTGCTTATTTAAGAAATGTATGCCAAACCCAAGTTCACTGAGATTTTCTCCTATGTTCTCTTATAGGAGTTTTAAAGTTTTGGCTTTTACATTTAGGTCTATAATCTATTTCAAATGAATTTTTTATTTATGGTTGAAGTAAGGGTGAAGGGTGATTTTTTTTGTTGTTGTTGTTGCATACAGCTATCCAGTTGTTCCACCACTATCTGATGAAAAGATTATCCTTTTCCCATTGAATTGCCCTGATACTTTGCCAGTTAATTGACCTGATCAATCCTTTACAGTTATGATTAGAAAGAGCTGTGTTCCTACAGGCCTAGATTTATTTGCAAAGTCAGGAAGGAGGACATATTGTTGCAGTTTTCCCCGGAGATTGAGGTAGAGGGGTGTGCCTGAGGGGAAACATTGGCTGCCTTTGTTATAATGTTGCAATGTTTTTGTAGAGGCTTTCCCCCTCCCAAATAAAAACGTTTTATAGAAGGTAATTGACAGCTGTAAAGCAGTGAACAAAAAGAGCTTGCCAGATAGGAAGCAAATCCATTAACAGGAAATAGTATCACTTTGGCAAGGTCAGATGAAGTGGGAAGATAATTTCCTACATATGACACGATTTCCAAAGAGTCACAAAGCTAATTGCCATGGTGCCAATTATGGTGAAAAGCCTTAGATCTAGAGCAATAGCTGCCTGTCAGAAAGGAATTTAGGATTGAACAGAAGGCCAGAAGGTTGAATAAGTGATTCCTTCATGGTAAGCTGGATACCCTTGTGAGAAACACTTCAGACCAGTAGTGTACCACCGGAAATCTGCTCCCAAATAATGTGCATCTTTCAGATGGCCTGACAGCCAACTGGCACACTTGCTGAAAGTGCAGCTTCCACACACTGTGGCCCTGTCTGAGTGTTGAAAGGGAGACAAAACAAATTTTTAAAAAATTAATCAACACCCAGGTTTATAGCAGCATTATTCACAATAGCCAAAAGATAGCGCAAGCTAAAGGTCAATCAACAGATGAATGGATAGACAAAGGGTGATATATCTGTACGATAGAATATTACTTGGCCTTTATTAGTCTTAAAAAGGAAGGAAATTCTGACACATGCTACAACATGAATGAACCTCAAAAACATTATGCTAAGTGAAAGAAGCTGATCACAAAAGTATAAATTTTACATCATTCCACTTACATGAAGTACCTAGAGTAGACAAAGTCATGGAGACACAAAGTAGAATGGAGGTTGACAAGAGCTAAGCAGAGAAGGAATGGGAGTTAGTGTTTAACTGGTACAGATCTTTTTTTTTTTTTTTAAAGTAAGATCTACACCGAACATGGGGCTCAAATTCAGCACACTGAGATGAGGAGTAGTATGCTCTGCCAACTGAGCCTGGTACCCGATTCTAAGTTTTAAAAATTTTTGTGCTTTACACCCTATTCTCTATCATCAGAGGAATGATAATTACCCAAAATATCTAAAAGTTTTTAGTTCCAGAATCTTAAAATGGATTGGTTGAAATGATATAACACATGACAAATAATTGGGGAAATGTTGGTATTTTTGTAGACTCTCGGATTTCCCTTTAGCTTCGTTGATAAGTTTAAGATGAGTAACAAAAGTGTTTTGAATGGATTTCCTCTATATTCATTCCTGATAATCAGCATTTTATGATAACCTAATTCAAAGGTGAATTTACTTTTAGTGTTCTATAATTGATCATAAAGTTATTCATAGTCACTGGCATTTCAGTTCTCATGGTTTCAGAGTTTAGTGATTAGAACAACCTATATATAAACAAAGGATTATATAAACCCTATTTTCTCTGAAAATTTTAACATTTAGAAGAATTAGGTTAGTTGTGGCTAGCACCGACCAGCACTGAATACCAGTGAAGTACAGATGTGTGGTTACATATCATTTAGTTCCAGCAATACCAGTAAAATATGATTTCTTATAATAGATGATCCATGTTTAGAACTAAGCTTGATTGTATGTGTGTATTTTTTTTATGTTCTCATTATGAATATGTACTTGGTATTTTGTTTTCAGAAGGGGACCATCTGGACCAAGATTTGGACCTAGAAATGATAAAATTAAGCAGTAAGTTCCTGAGCTACTCATTTGTTTAAGTGATTGTCATATTTCGGCATGGGCCTGGGGTTAGCAATCTGCACCTATGATTCAAATCTAGTTGCTCCCTATTTTTCTGAATAAAGTTTTATTGGAACACAAGCATGCCTATTTATTTTCTTATTATCTGTGGCTGCTTTAAAATTACAGTGGCAGATTTGGGTAGTTGTGACAGAGACCTTGTGACTCGCAAAATCTGAAATATTTATTACCTGTCGGCCTTTTACAGAAAAAGTTTGCTGAGCCCTGATGTATATAACTACTGGATTGTAAAAACCCAATAATTCTTTTTAGTTTCACAAAGCTACCTCTGAATAATAGATAAGGAAATCCAATTCCTCTTGGTTTTTCTTAACCTGATTATTTTTTGTCAAATCCATTTATTTAGCATAATCTCAAGGTCCATTTTGGTTTTAAATCTATAGCTTGGGATCCCTGGGTGGCTCAGCAGTTTAGCACCTGCCTTTGGCCCAGGGCGCAATCCTGGAGTCCTGGGATCGAGTTCCGCGTCGGGCTCCCGGCATGGAGCCTGCTTCTCCCTCTGCCTGTGTCTCTGCCTCTCTCTCTCTCTCTCATGAATAAATAAATAAATCTTAAAAAATAAATAAATCTATAGCTTGATTCCCATTTTCAGAATTAATGGAAATAATATAATTTAGTTTTTTGAAGTATAATATTTTTTTGTATTCCTCCAGAAGTTTTTTTTTCCTCCAGAACTTTTTTATATCTATTATTTATCCTAATTCCTATATTGCTCTAAGATTTATGGCTTTCAGTTTAAAGCTTTTTCTGTGTATGTTGGTGGTGGTAGGTTGATGGGTGATGCTATAGTAAATGCATCCAATGTTAGAAGGATCTGGATCCTGAGAGAAGAGAGGAATTGGAGGAGCAGTGAAATAGCCCTGGAAACTGACTAGTTTTGAAGACTAACTGTGGACGATGAACTAAAAGGCCTGAATTCAGGATCTAAGGAGGGATAGTCACTGCTGTAGTTCAGGATATACTTGGCACACAATAGGAAGGGTGCTATAATAGGGAATCAAATTATTGGTCAGATACTTGGGTTTTAGTCAGGTAGGTGTCGGTATGGAAAAAAAAATGTCCACACTTAGCCTAATCCATTTAGCCAGTGAATTCTGAAATATGAACCAAGGTTACAACAAACTGATTTGAGTGCTAGACAGGATGTTTTTATTTTCTCTTGCTATGTGACAGATTGTCCTGAACTTAGCAGCCTAAAACTACACACATTATCATCTCACATTTCCATGGGTCCAGGAGTTCAGTCACTGCTTAGGTGGGCCCTCTATAAGGGGTCTCACAAGTCTGAAATCAAGGTGTCACCACAGGTATGATCTCATTTGAAGCTCCGAAGTTCAGGTAGTTGTTGCCAGAATTATTTTCCTTGCAAATGTAGAACTCATGGTACTTGCTCCTTCAAAGCCAGCAGAAGAGAGTCTCTGCTGCTCCAAGGCTCTGATTTGGCCAGTAAAGATACAATGAGCTACTTAGATTCAGGCAGTTCATTATGTACATAGGCAATAAAAGGAAGAGTAGCCAAACTCTCTGGGTTCTTGTCCTACATACCGAAAATGATGATTCCAAAATAAAAGGGGCTGCACGGCAGTAATAGGAATTGTAGGATACCCAAGCCAATTCTACACTGTAGCTCAGTGGTTTTATGGTCTGCAAATATGCCCTGCAGAAAACTTTCCATACATTATCATAACCTGGAGGGTGGTAAGAAATTGGCTTGTGACAGTCTTCTAGGATGATGAGTGAGAGATGGCCTCACAAGCCATTCATCATCTCATGTTCTGGGAGGATTACAGAGCATTCAGGGTTGTCAGGGTGCCATGGCAGAGCTGCTCATCTACATGAGCTAGGGTGATTTCTGTATCTACCCACATAGTTCTCATACCTAAGCCACCCTGGAGTAGGGAACTCCACTGATGACACACTTGTTTTTTGTCCTGCCAATACGCTTTATTTCCTGTCTGATACCCTTCTGCAAATGGAGCCTAGTACTGAGTATGGCCTATTGAGTCTTTTGAATATGATCTTCCAGCTGAACCCAAACCACTGCTAGTTGTATAGAATGGGCATTGCAAACAAAGTATGTGTCTATATTAGCAAGTGCCAATCACATACACACATGAATATTTATATGTACATATTAATTAGCACAGTATATTTGGTGCTCACAGAATTTTAGAACACCAAGGGGTTATTGAGTAAGTATAATGATTCTTACTCTAGAACCAGAGGCTTGCCAGACTTAGAAGGTGATTAGTCATCAAAATACAATATGAAACTTTGTGGGCATGGGCTCATGAATGCTTATATAACCAGGGTATGACTCTGTTGTGTGCCCCAAATGGCCCAAGATGGAGGAACACAGCCTACCACACAACTTGCCCATGGACACATACCTGGCATTAGTTGAGTAACCAAAATTGTAGCACTAGTGAGTTTCTTTAAGCTGTACTATCACTACTTGGTTTGTGGTATTTTAATACAGGGTAATTCTTAGCTGCATGGATCAGCAACATTGTTGCTTCATTTGAATTTGATTGGCATGTTGACACCAGATTATTCCCACAAAAAGTACTACCACTTTTCAGGGAAGTTTGTGTGTGTGTGTGTGTGTGTGAGTGTGTGTGATTTAAAATATTCACATGCCTATATAAAATGTATGGTTCTCTTTGGAATGTTTTCTTGCTTTTAAGTTAAATAATGGCTTTATAAATGCAACTCTAGTGAGTTACAGGCATTCTCTCTTAGGGGTAGGGAATTTCCTAACTATAGTCTTGGTCCAAGCATTTTGACTCTATAAAAAGGCTGGCAAGGAGTGTTCATGACGTAACAGAAATACATACATAGTTGCAAAAATACAGCATCACTTTAAACCCTTTGTCAACAGTACCTTAAAAAGCCACAAGATGGGGGTGTTAACTATGAAAATAAATATTTTCTGTATAAAATAAGGAATGAGTATTTGCTGCAGAGCATGATTTTTTTTTCTTAATGGAAGAGCACTGACATTAAGCTCATGCGAGTGTTAGGCATTGTAATAAGAGTTTAAAAAACACTGTTACATCTAATTCTCAAAAGTGAGAGATGATCATCCTCATTTTAAAGGTGAGAAGATACGAGGCTTGAGGAAGCTTAGAATGGACACTGCTACACCATGCAGCTTCCCTGCTGATAATTAGAATAGAGGCATTTCAGGAATAGGAGAATGCTGTCTGCCTCTAAGAATGATTTAAGTCAACATTGAAATGTCTTTTCCTTTCTACATGTCTTTATCTTTTCCTGGGCATGCTCTCTTGTGTCCTTTCTTCTACCATATGACTCTCTTTTAACGGAAATGATATAAGTCATATAAATGACACACCCTCCTTTACAAACTTGTTTTTCCTTTGAGTTCCTAATTTTCTGTTTCAGTTAATAGCATCATCTCCTGACACTCAGTTGCTCAAATTATAAATCTAGAAATCCTCTACCCTTTTCTTGCCCCAGCTTCCTTTATCAGTGTCATTAATCAGTTGCTGCTTGAAATATCCCCTCCTTTTACATGTATATATATACATTTACATATAAATATATATTTACATATAAATATATTTACATATAAGTATATTTACATATAAAAATATATATATATATAATCTCCATCCCTTAGGTAGGGTAGAACTTTTCCCACCATTAACCTCCTTCATTATTCTGCCCTATTCATGCTTATCCCCTTAAAACTCAGTACCAGGATCTTGATGCTGTCTGTCTGGTTAGGCTGCACAGCTGGTACCATGAGCTTCCTTCCATTATGGCACTTAATGCACCAGTTTTCTCCAGGAGACTGGAATCAATCAACTAACTTTCTTTCTTTCTTTCTTTCTTTCTTTCTTTCTTTCTTTCTTTCTTTCTTTCTTTCTTTCTTTCTTTCTAGATTTTGTTTGTTTGTTTGTTTGTTTATTTGAAACAGAGAGAGGTAGAGACACAGGCAGAGGAAGAAGCAGGCTCTATGCAGGGAGCCCCATGTGGGACTCAATCCCATGTCCAGGATCATGCCCTGGGCCAAAGGCTAAAACCGCTGAGCCACCCAGGCTGCCCTCTTTCTAAAGACTGGTCTTAAAACTTTCACGTTGGTGTCCTCAGTAAATAGTGTAGCAATTTCTTAATACATGTGTTTTGAATAAATGAAATCTTTTATTGAGATCAGAAGATATTTGTTGAATGCCTGCTTTCTACCTGGCATATTTCACACGATCTAGGAAATAAAAGGATGAGTGGGACAGTTTCTGCTTCTAAGGCATTTAAAGTGTATAATGAGGTTAAGATCAACATAAAATACAAATAGAAATCAGTATTGTAATTGCTGTGAAAATGTAAAAAAATCATGTGAAATGTGTTCTCACTGGTTTTTTAAAAAAGTATCCTTTATATTCAAATAAATAAGTAGATAATTTTCTATAGAAGTTGCCTTCTGGGCATGAGAACATCTTAAAATACAGAATCACAATTATGAGATTTCCCGTTATTAAAGGTTTTACAGTATCTGGATTAAGAGTGTTATACCAGTGGATGGTAATATGTGAAAGAGAAAGTAATAATTTATTAATTCCTCAGCAGAAAAATTAAAATGTTGATTGATTTGTTAGATTTATTACACGTATACCATGTTGTTGAGGTAATGTCCCTATGTTTCTCACAATCTAGTTAAAATTAATCTAGAGAGGGCAGCCCTGGTGGCTCAGTGGTTTAGCGCTGCCTTCAGCCCAGGGCGTGATCCTGGAGATCCGGGATCAAGTCCCATGTCAGGTTCCCTGCATGGGGCCTGCTTCTCCCTCTGCCTGTGTCTCTGTCTCTCTCTCTCTCTCTCTCTCTGTGTCTTCCATGAGTAAATAAAATCCTTTAAACAAATAAAATTAATCTAGAATTGTATGGGTTCTGTTCCAGTTAATCTGCCTTCATCCATGAGGTCTTTTGTTTATAGGGATTCTGGGACTGATCATTGTTACTCTTAACGTTTTTTGGGTTTTGTTTTAAATAATGTGTAGTGTATCGATATCCATAATAGCCATAATCTGATCACATGTAGGGGCTGCAGTGCATGCTGTCCGCTCCCACCCTGCAGTACTGCCTTAATTTAGGTTATTGTCATCTCTTGCAAATGACAAAAAGTAACTGCCTTGGGAATTTCAAGATTGGTCCTTGCTGAACAATAGCTGTGTTTCTGTTACAGTTCACAGAGATCAGTGGAGACCTCTACATTCACTGCCTTATATCTTTCTTAAGTAACTGGGTATGCTTTTCAGGACTTACACCCAAATTGTTTGCTTATTCAGCAAATGTTCATCAAACGGGTACTCTGCCCCAAGCACTGTTGCTGATACTGGGGCTGCAAAAGTGAACAAAATGAGCAGTTTCTGCTTTCATCAAGCTTAGCGTCTAGTGGGGGAAAGGTAGGAAATAGGTATGTACTTTCACTTAGTGTTAAATGCTTTAAATATAGAAGCGGGATAGACAGGCTCTATCACAGCTCTAAAGGTTAATGCAGTGGTTCTGTGAGGGCTGGAATTGTCTGCTTTGTTCATTACTGTCTTCTCTGGGCCAAAAACAATACATAGCAGGCTTTCATTGATTGTTGACTACACTAATTAGTTGCTTGAATATTTGTGCCATTGTCTTTATATAGGATGAACATTTTAGCTGTTTGTTTAGGTGATTAGGCATTTTGCAGCAAGCCCATCTTAGGGATTCAGGGGATTTTTCGATCTTTTTGAGCAGAAGAGATGTTCTGCGTCCTGGCTTGGGTGATGCTTCTGTCTGGTATCCTTCAGTGGGCTCTGTGTGGGAAGCACAGAATTCTGGGAGCTGTGATGAACTGTGAAGTTTGTGTGTGGAAAATCAGTGGGTTTAAAAATGCTTTTCATATAGGAAGGAGAGACTGTCAACAAACATAGTAATTGCTACTTGAATCTGAGACTACTTCTGAACCCACCTATGTCTAAACAAGTCTGCATTTTGATTTTAAAGCAAACTTTTTGAAGATAGAGCTCTTCAAGGGAAGAGATAAAACTGTTTTAAAACTACGCATCCAGGCCTCACCCCTGACCCACTGGCTTAGTTTGGAGGATACTATGGAATAGAGGGGAGAGACAAAATGTGTATTGTGAGGTTTTGTTTTGTTTTTGTTTTTGTTTTTTTTAAAGCACCACAGGCAGTAATCAACACAATTATTTCTTTCCTAATTAAAAAGTTGCATATCTTTATTTTATAAAGATATTATACTTTATATTATATATATCCTATATAAAATATTATATATACATATATAGTTGCTAGTAATCCAGTGCATTTTAAACATTTTTTGAGTTGTAAGAATCATGAGTTCACTTTATTTCTCCTTTTAAATATTTCACTGGCATAACAATTTTATGAAGTAATGTAAGGTAATTTTTGTTTAACAGAATGGGAAAACTAAACACTTTAAATTATTATTTTTTTAAGATTTATTTATTCATGAGAGACACAGAGAAAGAAGTAGAGACATAGAGAAAAGGAGAAGCAGGCTCCTTGCAGGGAGCCCATTGTGGGACTTGATCCCTGGACTGAGATCTTACCCTGAGCCAAAGGCTGACGCTCAGCTGCTGAGTCACCCAGGCGTCCTTAAACACTTTGAATTATTAAACATTTTTGTGTTTGTGTACTCAAGGTAACTCCTGAGTGAGAGCAAGCAGCTAAGAACCAATTAGATGAATGAGCCAGTGAAGATTAAGTCTTTATTAAACAGTCTGAAATTTGGTTAGAACAGGCCCTCATCACCTAACATAAAGGAGGAAATTATATTTTCATTTTGAAAAACAGCAAAAAATGTTTCCTTTCTGCTCCCTCTTGGGTGCTTCAGAACCTTTTCAAGTGTACCTGTCTTAAACCCTGTTTGTTTTCAGAGAAAAATGATGAGCAATGAACAGTTACACCCACTGCGTATTAGTATACATTTCCATTTTGGAAATTGAGTATTTTCAAAAGCTAACCTAGGCAAATTCCTTTATTAGCATTAGTGTATTAACTATAGCAAAAGTAGGTTATAACTGTGTCTAATGTGATGCCTCCCTCGGTAGCTTATGGAAAAGAAAGTGAAACTAATTATTTAGAGTCAAGCTATTTGTTTAAAATCTGCAGTTACCAAGCATTCTGACAATACATTTAATTTGCAGGAACAGGGCTAAAAATAAACTATCTTTAAGTTAAATATGACTTTTACTTATATTATCTTTAATTGCCTGAGTGCTCAAACCCACAAAGAAGGACACTGCCAAGCAGCCTTCACTTAAACATTTTATAGTTGGATACTCATCTGAAAACTTGCTATTTTCTATCATGGAAGTTTTCTAATGAAAGTTTCAAAAATTATAAAAATGCTCAAAAGAAAAAATAATTTTTATTTTATTTTTTTAATAATTTTTAAATCTTTCTTTTAAACTAGTGTTCAGAATCAGGTGGATGAAGTTATTGATGTCATGCAAGAAAATATTACAAAGGTAATTGAAAGAGGGGAGAGACTAGATGAACTACAGGACAAATCAGGTACAGATACTTCATATATTTCTTGATATTAATCTGTGTTTTGATAGTTTCTCTTTCCATTTCTCTAGCCAGAATTTAGGAATCTTGGCTTAGGAAAATGATATTTGGTTCCTAAGTTTGTGATTTTAGTATTTTTACTTTAGCTCCCTTTACTTGACTCATCTTACTGCATTATTTAATTGTTGGGTTGGGAATAGAAAATTTTTAAATTTATTGTTGGAAAGTTAGAGTGGTTTTTTTTCTTTTTTATGTTGATGTGTGTTGTATTTTTTCTCGCGATCGCAATCTCAAGAAGGAAAAGTCTAATCACTTCAACACTTAGGTCAAAGTTAATCTGTTTTTATTTTAGGCTTTCTCTGGTAACTTAGAAACATTTCTTTATTGACAAATGTTAGTCTCTGTATTTGTAACAGTTGCTGGCATATATTGGGTACTCAAATATTCCTTAAATAAATGATGAGTGGCGAAATACCCGACTAATCCTTGATAGTTTGTCTAACAACTTATTTAACCACTTTTAAAATTCATTGTTTTACCTCAGACTGTTTCATGGTTTATTTATCCATTGTCTTGTTAATATTTGATTCAGATTTTTACACTATTAGTTTTTTAGTGGGCACGCTTGTATATGTCTTCTTGTGCTAGGGTATGTAACTCAGAATAAATTGCTGTTTAGCTTTATTTATTTACATAAGTATTTTTAGCTTTACATAATACTGTCAAAGTATTCTTTAAAATTATTAAATTTCTGCTGATTTATATCTTTACTAGCTATGTATGAGAATTCCTGTTGTTCTGCATCCTCAATAAAACTGATACTGTCCAGCAGTAAATAAATAAATATCATTGTTTTACTTTAAAATCAATCACTTTCTGTATCTTCTAAGAATCTAACCTTCTCCATGTGTAAATTTTTTTCTATAGGTATGTCAAGTATTTGAATTTTTAAAGAGTATTTTCTTACCAGAATTTATGTTTTTGTGAAAGCATTGAGGCCCTGGAAAAAATGACCTACTGCTATTTTTTGCTTCCCTCCCTCACCCCCATACAGATTGCCAGAGTTTGTGGGTGGAGGAACGGGAGGATGTTGTTTTCATGCTTAAAAGGCAATACATTTGCAGAAGTAGAAATTAATATTTTCTTGTCTTTGTGTGACTAGATAAAAGAATCCTGTTATGTCGTTTAATCCTTCTCTCCATCCTCTATGTGATATAGAAAGCTTATCGGATAATGCAACTGCTTTTAGCAACAGATCCAAACAACTTCGAAGGCAAATGTGGTGGCGTGGATGCAAAGTAAGTCAGTAGACACTGCATTAGTTGCCCAGGATCTCAAGTGGTCTTCACAAAATAAAGGGCCTCTAGACTCAAAGCTCTGTGAGGACAAGGACTACTACTGCCTTGTTCATTATAGCTTCTGAACTTGAGACATGCTGGGACTCAGTAAATATTTGCTGAATTTATTAATAGCTCTGGGTACAGGAATAACTAAAGGAATCAAGCAATTCTTAAAAGGATGTTTTCATGGATTTCTTCATAGAAAGTAAGCCAAGTTTTATTAATAATTTAGCTACTTGTAGACTACCTTATAAGAAATATAAATTTTTCATATAGTTTATTGTTAGTACCTTTTTGGAGCAACTTATAACATTACATAGAGATTTTTTAAAAGATGGAAGCTAGAGAAAAGTATGATTTTCTGTTGGAGAAAAATAAAAGCAATTTATATGTTAGAATCCATTATAACAAATGAGGCTTAAAAAAAAACTTCACTATTCTTTATTATTCCAAAGAAATCAGAAATAAAAATGTTTAACAAGGTAAAACATGAGAATCAATATGTACTAATATATTCATGCAAAACATTTTATAGAAATGAATTTGCCTCTTAAATATGGCTACTAATCATTAAAATGTTTAAGATTACATAGAGAATTTCATGTCATGTGAGCGATTTTTTTTCCCTCTCAATTCTGTGTATCATTTTTGGCTCTGTTGGAAAGTCTTAGACATAAATTCATTGTTTTTAATCTCTCATTTTTAAGTTTGAACTTTGCCTTATGCTAAGAATTTCTTCCAAGAGTTGCTGTGGATTTACTTATTTTTGTCTGTCTGCCTGTTGAATCATCTTACTTTCAAAATAGAAATGAGGAAAGAAACAGGTTTCATTGTTCCCCTTGTCTACTAAAGAATAAATTTCCCATCCTCTATAAGTTTTCCTTTTTTTTTCTTTAAAAGATTTATTTATTCATGATAGACATAGAGAGAGAAAGAGGCAGAGACACAGGAGGAGGGATAAGCAGGCCCATGCCGGGAGCCTGACATGGGACTCGATCCCGGGATCCCAGGATCACGCCCTGGGCCAAAGGCAGACGTGAAACCACTGAGCCACCCAGGGATCCCAAGTTTTCCATTTTTATAAAAATTCTCTATACCCTGATTTGGAAGAGCCAAGGATCCATGAGCCACTCACTTCCTCTCCCCCTATGTACACATGACCCATTCATGTAGCCACTAAAAGATGATCATAATGTGCATTTTGCCTAGCTTCTTTTCACCATATCTAAAGATTGTTGTTTTGTATCTTCTGGATTTCAGACCGGAGGAACAGTTATGCCTTTTTTTTTTTTTTTTTGAAAAGTATGTTTTAAGGAGAAAAATTGAATTATATTTTAAAATTATATTTGAATTATATTTCTATATCAGAAAGGGAGACAGAACATAAAGACTCCTAACTCTGGGAAATGAACTAGGGGTGGTGGGAAGGGGAGGAGGGTGGGGGTGAATGGGTGATGGGCACTGAGGGGGGCACTTGACAGGATGAGCACTGGGTGTTATTCTGTATGTTAGCAAATTGAACACCAATAAAAAATAAATTTATTATTTAGAAAAATGAATTATATTTCTAAATAGTCCCTATATCACTACCATTTTCTGGATTGACTTTGTAATGATGATTGAGGAAAGGGGATATAGGGACAGGAAACAAACAAACAAAAAAAATGGGGACAGGAAACAAATCAGAGGTTGCCAGTGGCTAGCTGAGGGTAGGGAGGTGCATACTGACTATAATAGGGCATGAGGGAACTTTCGGAGTGATGGAAGTGCCTTATGTTTGCTTGATGGTGGTGGCTGACAACTCTACATTTGTCAAAGCACATCAAAATGAAGTTTAAAAGGGTGAATATTATTCTAGATAAAGTATATTTCAATAGACCTGACTTTAAAAGTGAACAAAACTATCCAGTAGGTGCGGAGAATTTCTACATTGTTTTATCATAATAATTTTAATAGGCACCTGGTGTCCAAATTGCAAACCTTCCATGTATTCTCTTGGTCATTTTGTTCCTGTCATAAATATGATGCCACTAAAATGTTACCAGTAGCTGTTTTAGAAACATTTCATTAGCTACTTCTGGTTGCTATTTCTGATACTCATAATGTTGCATGTGTTTATAGTAGCTAAGTCTTTTTTTAATTAATGAACCATCTTTAATCAGTTATCTGTGAAAATGATGAAAACAAGACTTTTATCAGGAAAATCAGACCAATTTATAATTTATGTACTTTAGGATTAAAGAGGAATGTGACAGTTTTATAAAGATGTGAGCTGAAAATATTGAGCAACAGACTAAGGATTAATCTTAAGGTTTCTCCTCCCAACTATGAAACTGGCACACATAGGCCTCTTAGGCAAGTTATTTATTAAATGAGGTATCCACAAAGAATCTAAATTATATTCCTCAAAATGGAGACAAAATTGCCAAGAGGAGAGTAAAGAGAACAAAAACAGAATTCTCATATGCTTTGAGAATAATTGCTATAAAAAATGCTGCCTTATATAGAGAGAATGAATTGTATTGAATACCTATATTATTCATCATATCCTGATACTTTTGAACAGAGTTGCTAAAATTTCATACTTTTCCTAGTCTCATTAGAAATAAGCAGGAGAAATCATAGACACAGTGTTCAGGCCAGTGAAGACTTTGTTACTGTTTACTGTACAGTACAGCCTTAAACAATAAAATCCAGGCAAGCAAAAAACAAAGATGAAAATAGTAAGTTCACATGAGAAAAAATTTGAAAAGCTTTCAAGGGATGAGCTTTTCATTGATGAGTTAGTATACTGTAATTAGTAGCACAACAGATAATCTTGACTTTATTAACAAGTCAAACATTAATACCTTATGCTTTTTTGTGTGTTGTAGATAAAAGCCATCATGGCTTTGGTTGCTGTTATCCTTTTGCTAGTGATTATCAGTAAGTATTTACTGGATTAGTAATGTGGGGGGGGGGGGGAAATCATTTGTTTTAGAGTTCATTTTAATTTCCCTTTTAACTTATTTTCAGTTGATCTAGTATGACTAATGCCAGCATTGAGTAATAACTTCTTACCTTAAGTCAGGACTTCTTAAACTACTAGTCTATAGATGTCTGAAAATGTTCTTAAATTGTATGAAAAAAATCTGTGTGAATATGCATATGCACATTTTTATGGGAAGAGAGTCTATATCTTTAATCAGATTCTCAGAGAGCATCCTGCCTACCCCTCACTCGCAAACCCAGGGCTGTCTGAGGCCAAACAGGGTGCCTGTACACCCATCTTCTATTATTAACTTCAGGTATGGAAGTTTGTCTTTCATAATACTGTGTTTGGAGGACAAGTCCAGATAAATTTTCTCCATATGATGGGTTTTGTTTTGTTGTTTGGGTTTAGATTTAAACTTGATTTTACTCATTAATGCCTAACTCATCTTTTTTTTCTTAACATTATTAAAGTCAGATAATTTTTATTACCTCCTCTTCCCCAAGTCCCTTTATCTGTGTTTATAGGGATTTTATGAAGATTTGAAAAGTGCCTCATAAGAGCCATTTGAAAAACCCCATGGAATTACTCTCTTTTTAGACAGAAAAAGTTTGTCACAAAGAAATAGTGTTGATCCTCATTGTGGATTTTGTGTGACTTCACCTAAAACACTGATGTATAAACTAGAAATCAGTCCTGGAGATGCTTCCCTTGTCATTGGCAGCTGTGTTCAGAGCAGTGAAAAATATGCATCTCCTGGACGTCAGTGGGCACGTTCCCAGCTGACGTCTGGTGAGACTGTGCTCTGCCTTTCTAGTTTCAGCTCTCATACACAAGTCTTTCTAAGTCTGTTTAGTACCGCATTTCTCACAGTTTTGTGCATTTTGTTGGTGATTTCAGTATTTAAAATGGCCCCCAAGCCTCATGTTGAATTGCTGTCTAGTGTTGCTCTAAGCTCTAGAAGGCTGTGGTGGGCCTTACGGAAAATACATATGCTAGATAAGCTTCATTTAGGCATAAGTTACAGTGCTGTTAGCCCTGAGTTCAATGTTAGTGAATCAACAACATCTATCAAAAGGTTATCTTTTTTTTTTTTTTTTTTTTAGATTTTCTTTATTTATTCATGAGAGAGACACAGAGACAAGGCAGAGGGAGAAGCAGGCTCCCTACAGGGAGCCCAATGTGGGACTCAATCCCAGGACTCCAGGATCATGCCCTGAGCCAAAGGCAGATGCTCAACCGCTGAGCCACCCAGGCATCCCTCAAAAGGCTATCTTTGAACAGAAATGCAAGATTATATATTGATTGGTGGACAAAAATATAGCCAAAGGCTTGCAGGAATCTAACCCTGTATTTTCCCTAGGAATGAGGGTTCATTATTTATTAATTCAGTGTTTGTAGTTACTTTATAGAACATAACTATTATAGATACCAGAATCAACCATATATTTATGGTGGAAAATGTGGATTAAGCATAAAGAAGAAAATAAAATTCACCTGTAATCCTACTACACAGGGATAGCTACTGTTAATATAAGTATTCTGTATTTCAAATATTTTCCTGATTAATCGTGTTTTTCAAAAACTAATGTTATATACATACATACTTAATAAGTTGGGAAAATGTGTTAATATTTTTAAAATATTGTAGTAGCTGTATGCTATGGTAATACCGTAACCTATTTATTCAAAATCCCAATGTTAGTGGCGCCTGGCTGGCCCAGTCAGTAGAGCATGCAACTCTTGGTCTTGGACGTTGCAAGTTCGAGCCCCATGTTGGGTGTGGAGATTACTTAAAAATAGAAATCTTTAAAGAGAAAATGCTAATTATAGACATTTAGTTTGTTTTATGATATTTTTGCTTATGCTATTCCTGTTTGTTATCTTTCATCTCAGATAAAAAGTTCCTTCCTGGGGTTTCTGGGATGGCTCAATCGTTGAGCATCCGATTCTTGATGGTTCCAGGCTCTGTGCTCAGCAGGGAGTCTCCTTGAGATTCTCTCTCTCCCTCTTCCCCTCCCCACATGAACATCGTGCATGCTCTCGCTCTAAAATAAATAAATCTTTTTTAAAAAGTTCCTTCCTTATTACCTCTTTCCAAAAGTGGACACAGCTATGTTTAAGAGTATTGTTTTTAACATACCATCTGAATCTGATTTTGATATGTTCCTTTGCATTTTTTTCTCTTGCAGTTCTTACAGTCTTGAAATACCGCGCTTGATTTGGTGACAGAGATCTTCATTACACAAAATCTGGGACAACAATAATAAAAGATTGCTGCATAATTTAAATGAAACCTATGTATATAACTTTCAAAACTTCTTTTTCAAGAAACGAAGAGGCAAGTATCACTTCAAATTGGAGCATTGTGAATGTCTAGTTATCTTCTTCCCTTCTAACAAAGTGTGTTTTTAAAAATTATGTTTAAGGCAGATAACCAGCCTCTGTTTTGCCATATTCCAAGGATCTAATTTGAAACTAGATACTTGCCAGTTCATTATTTGTATATGTAGTTAAACAGTGACCACAATATTTCATACTGTTATTATAAGGACTTACATTATTGCATCAACATGGGGATCAGACTGGGAGTCCAGAAGCCTGTGTAGAGTACCAAAACATGCTAAAAACCATGCATCGCCATTCCATTAATATTTGCAAGATTCTTCTCACATTACAGTTACTTTGCAAGCAATTTCCACATGTTTATGGGTGTAACAAAAGCTAAATGTTGTAAATGTTCCTGCCTTCAGCTATAACTAAAACATTCCAGTAAACCTATTTTTGACTGTATAAGGGAATGTGTAGTAATTTTTTGGCATATGGATTATTGAAATGGAAAAATCTAAACAATATGAAAAGCATAGTGTGGCACCATAAAACTGGAGATAATAAAATTATTGGAGAACATCACTGGAGTGTTTGAAAGTGAACAGCATGGTCCAGTATATTTCCAGTTAGCTTCCAATAAGAAGGGACCTAATGTGAGTAAATGAAATCCACAGGTAACTTATCCTCTAATTTTATTTTGATACCTTCCCTCTTTAGCTTCAACTATCCCTCTCCCAGAAGTGCTAAAAGTAGCAAAATCATCTGTTTGGAATTTTCTATTTTTGTATTCCCTGATCATCCCTGAGAGGTGCATGTTGTACAATCAGGTGTCAAATTAGCCAACAATAATGAGTATAAAAAGTCAGGAGATAATCATCCATCAGTCAGTAACCAAATGGCTACAGTGGCCCTTAACCTAAGTCTATTTTTACAGCAATAAAATATATTGTTAACTTTAAAATGTGCCAACCTCCTTGTGTTGTTTAAACAAGTCAAAGCAAAAATACATAGTGCTCAAATGTCTTCAAGGAAGAAGCTTTATAATAAAATTGGAGGTCCTACAGAAACTTGTGCACATGAATATGTTGACTATATATACATATATAACTGAAATTGAAATAGGGTAAATAGAAGAACCAGTATTTAAATAGGAAAGAAATATGGTCCTGTATAGTTTTCTTTCTTTGGTTATTTTAAATCAGAACATATGAAACATAGAATCCATTTTTTTTTAAGTCTATAGGATTAGTACTAAGAAGCAGAACTGTTATGTTTAAATGGAAAGAAATAGGAAGGGATAAAGCATATTAGGATATACTCAAGATACCTGCAAGTTACGAAGATCTAAATCGCTAAATTTTATAGTCTGATAACATTTAAAAAAAGACAAAGGTCTTACATACTATGGGGTAATATCACTGGTCTTGCTACTCTTTGTAAATGTCAATATAAATAACATAATAAATACTAAATCCTTTGACAAAGTAAGATGCCCATGAGAATGAGTATTTTTAGAATTTCAGTAGCTAATACAGTTCAGGAATGGAAAGGTTTTAACATAATGAACAGAATCAGTCCTAACATATGTATGTATGTCTCTTATTTGGGATTGGAACCAGATTCATCAGTGGTTAATTTTCCATTGGTTGGTGTGGAAATCTGGTTTCTCCATGATAGCAGTGAAGATTATTTCTCAAAAAGAATCCACATTTCTAGTGTTTCTTTTAATAAAGTATGCCACTCTTAAATATAAAAAATTAAATTATTTTTTAAAATTTTAACCATAAAAAATGAAATATTTATATGACAATATCATATATATGTAATTCTCTTTGTATTTAAATATATGGCTGCCAAAGTGGTGGCATGCATGTCACTGTGTTCTAGTTGTTGCTTGGTTCATTTTGTCTTTCTTGGTCCTCATTAATCCTGAGACCCTTAAAATGCCTGGTCTGTTTATGACTTTATTGTGGTAATCTTAGAGACATGAGCCTTCTTACATTCAAAAACAAAAGAAAAATAATGTTCCAATTGATGCCAGGCCCACTACCTTCCTTCCTTCCCTTAATCGTTCTTTTTCTCATTCAGCTCAGATCATCCTGCACTTGAAAAATGAAGTTTTACAACACTATCAAAACTATCATTATTTAACAGCAAAGAAGATCAACTGAAAAATTCAAGTAGCTTTGTAAATACTAGTTGGTACCCAGTGAAATCAGGTCACTATTTTTATAATGCCTGAAACCTACCCTTATGATTTATGTTTAATTACTAAAACCTATAGCAATTTTGTGATTATAACACTAATTAACTCTTCCTGACTATACACCAGTATTACCAGTGGTCTTTCAGTTTCTCCATCCTGATAAAGCTCACTGAAAACTGCACTCCAATTTTATGAACTTGGGGATTCCTTGTTTAAGAGCAAGCTCAATATTGAACATGGAAAATTATCTAAAATGGAAGAAAATCATTAGTACACATCAAGTAGAGAAATACATTGTGTTAGCTCTCCTGCAGATCACTTAACCATACAATCACTCTGCATTAGAAAATTTCAGCATTTTTACAGCAAAAATTGCCATCATTCAGTTCTGTACACAGCATATGGGTATCCTGAAAATGAAGTGATTATACTTGCACAGATTGAGGAAGAATACAAAATGAAAATTTATCATTGTCAATACACTCTTCACCATGCTTGCCACCCACACTTACTCTGTCCACATCTGTATGTATATACACTGACTAGGAAACAGCAAGAAATCGTTTTTTCATGTTGAGAAGGGATGCCATTAGAAGAGGTCCTTAGTTGTGCTGAGTATTACCATGTCAAACTAACTGCTCTAATAGTCTGATTTTGTGTTTTCACACAAAAATGTGGTTGAAGTCCATTTTCTTTTTCTGTGAGTGCGGAGTAAGAGTATGAATCAGTCCAAAAGCATGCATACATTTGTTTTAGAATGCATTGTAGTGCTCATATTCACGCAGGGAATTATCACAGAGCAATGTAAAGGCACCGGGTCCTAAGGAGCTGGAAGATGCCTTACTTCTCAGTCTGTCTCCTGCTTTTTCCATGTTGTAGACAAGCAGAACCATACGTCAGACAGATGTGGGCCTTGCGCCATCTTTATAAGTTTGATTTGGGTCTTAACTCTGACTTTTTCTGAGAATCAAATAGAATAAGGGATGGGGATGTGAACTCTTTGAATCTCACTCCTGTTTTAAGAAACCTGGGACAGGTCAGTAGGAATTGAAAGCATGATGGACTCAAAGTGGGAAAACGTAAGCTTATGAAAGCACAGATCTACCATATTTGTGCATCTCCATAGCACCCAGCATAATGTGTACCTGGAAGTTTCTAGATTAGTGAGCCTAGGAAACCACACAGACACCAGTGTGCTAGTATGAGAGTCTGCTCCTATAATCCTCACCGCAGAGAGGACATGATCATATAATAGTGGCCTTTGGACTTTACCAGAGGATAGTAGTGCTCTTTAACAATAATTGGGTCTAGAAAAATTCTGATTTTATAGTATTCCATCAGATTCTTTTCATTTGAAGAAGTCTTGAATAATGGATGATTGGATTGCAAGGTTACAAAGTAAATATATTTCAGAGAGTTTAGTAAAACGTTTAAAATCAAAGAATAGGAAAATTCAGTCACTTGATTTTTATGCTTTGGGTATGTCATTGTTTAAAAGTCCACACTCTTCTACTTAACCATTTTGATAAGTGCCTTTGATGTATGGTGGAGATGAGCAAATGTAAATGTCGTGCGCCCTGTTCTCTTGCTTCTCCGTTCTTCATAACTATTCTTACAGTGTTGCAGAATTCAGAACCTTGTGTTCATATCAGATGTGTATTTGTAGCCCCTCCAAAATCAACCGTAAAATAAACTATTTCATAGAAAACAAAATTAAGCACTTTGGCTTATTCACTATGTGTTACTTGTTGCCTTACCTTCAGAGCATAGCTCACTTCAAATAACATCTAGATGATCACCCTGATTTAACAGGCCCCAGCTTTCCAGCAGCATACATGAAGGGATAAATCAGAGAAGGAAAAAGTATTCTATCACCAAAAGCCATGCCCAATGCACAACCCATTGATGGAATCAAGGAGGAATTTCTCAGTGTAAAATCACTGAATCTCAACAGTGGACAAAAACAAGTGGTGGAATACTCATACTTTATTTACCTCAGTCATGTCTACTTGAAGGAGGAAGGAGGACAAAGTTCTCTTAGACTTAGCTATCCCCAGTTAGAAAATCTGACATAGCCATCAGCTGCTTGGCCCTGCTTTGGAGACAAGCAGAGTGGGGTTCATGCTCTTCAGCCTCCCTCCGCCTAACACTGAGTTCAGTCTTTTCAGTACTCCAGCAGTGTGGCAGGGGGCTGACATTGGAGGTGCACCGTGCCCCGAGATACATAGTCTCCACGAGGAAAGTGCTCTAGTTTGGAATGGAAATGGGAATGGGAAGCACCATGGTAAGAGCACTCTGAAGACAATAGTGCTGCATATAATCCAGTCGTTAAGTGTGAGAACCAGTCAGGAAGGTCAGATCATTCCTGGATCCATCAGTCATGCTTGATGAATGCCTATTAAATGCTAGAAACTACTGTGGAGCCAGCCTGCTTTTCAGCTGCAGGTATAGGAAGGATTCTAACTGGTCGCCACATGTACAATGAGCAGGACAAGGGCAGCGCACTTACCCTATGTATTGAGTAATGGGACTAGCCCTCATCTGAGGAGTCTTCAAGGATGCACGTGGGGTCTGTGTAACAGGGAAAGACAGTGTCCTCTTGGATCCTCCCCAGCAACATGCAAATACACTATTGTTTCTTCCTTCTTAATGACCCACAACCAACTCTTCCTCCACTCACCCTATCAGCTTCCACCATTATCTCTACAAAGGTCTTTGGTAGAATTTGCCTATATTTGCTTCTGTAGTTCTCTTTCACTCGTTCTCTTAAACATATTAGCTGAGCCTCTGCTTCCACACTCCACCAGTCTCACTTTTGTCACAGTGCAACTACCTCTGCATCGCTAGACCTAGTAGTCCACTCTCAGCCCTCCTCATCCCAGTGCGGCATCCTTTGATGTGGTTAATTGCTGTCTTCTTAATACATGTTTCCTGGACTTGGTGTCTTCCTACTTTCCTGGTTGCTCTTCTCCCCAACTTTTTTTTTTTTTTTCCTTTTCAGGCATTTTCTTACAATGGTTGGTTTCAGAGGTAGAGGCCAGTGATTCATCAGTCTCATACCCAGTGTTAATTACATCCTGAGCCCTCCTTAATGCCCAGCATCCAGTTACCCCATCCCCCTACCCTATCCCCTCCAGTGACCCTCAGTTTGTTTCCTATGATTAAGAGTCTCTTATGGTTTGTCTCCCTTTCTGATTTCGTCTTATTTTTTCCTCCCTTCCCCTATGATCCTATTGTTTCTTAAGCTCCACATATGAGTGAGATCATATAGTAATTGTCTTTCATTTATTTGGCTCTGGGTCTGCTCTCCACGTAAAATCTCCCCTGGAAATCTCACCTAATCTTAGCCTTTGAAATGGTATTTATGTGCTGACACCCCAAGTTTATGTCTCCCATTTAACTTTTGAATTCAGATTCATATCTAATACTCTACTTGACATCTTCATTATTACTCATTACAGATTTAGTATGTCCCAAACAGAATTCCAATTTGCTCCCACAGACCTACTCCATAAGCATTCCTTCCCATCTCAGGTGATGACAACTGAATCCTTCCAGTTTGCTTATGCCAAAAAACCAGAGTCATACTCCATTTCTCTCACAACCCATATCTAATTGGTCAGGACTGAGTGAAATAAGTCAATCGGAGAAGGACAAACAGTGTATGTTCTCATTCATTTGGGGAATATAAATAATAGTGAAAGGGAATATAAAAGAAGGGAAAAGAAATGTTGGGAAATATCAGGAAGGGAGACAGAACATAAAGACTCCTAACTCGGGGAAACGAACTAGGGGTGGTGGAAGGGGAGGAGGGCGGGTGTTGGAGGGGAATGGGTGACGGGCACTGAGGTGGACACTTGACGGGATGAGCACTGGGTGTTTTTCTGTATGTTGGTAAATTGAACACCAATAAAAATTAATTAAAAAAATAAAAATAAATAAATTAAAAAAAAATAATTGGTCAGGAAATCCTTCTGGTTCTACCTTAAAATGCAGCATGAGGGGCACCTGGGTTGGGCTCCACGTTCAGTGGGGCATCTGCTTGGGATCCTTTCTCTCTCTCTCTCTCTGCCTCCACCCCTCCTGCTGCTCTCTCACTTGCTAGCTTTCTCTCCACCTCCCTCCTCCCTAAAATAAACATAAATAAATCTTTTTTTAAAAAAATACAGCTCCCTCCCCTCTCCTCCGGGGACCACCAGGTGCCACGCCGTGAACGTAATAGCTCTTTAAGTCTGCAATAAAAAAATGGCCTCCAATAAAACTACATTGCAAAAAATGGGAAAGAAACAGAATGGAAAGAGGAAAAAGTAGGAGAGGCGGAGCCTGAAGAATTTGTGGTTGAAAAAGTATTGGACTGCCATGTAGTGAATGGGAAGGTGGAATATTTCCTGAAGTGGAAGGGATTTACAGATGCTGACAATACTTGGGAACCTGAAGAAAATTTAGATTGTCCAGAGTTAATTGAAGCATTTCTTAATTCTCAAAAAGCTGGTAAAGAAAAAGATGGTACAAAAAGAAAATCTTTAGCTGACAGTGAATCTGATGACAGCAAATCAAAGAAGAAAAGAGGTGCTGCTGATAAACCAAGAGGCTTTGCCAGAGGTCTTAATCCTGAACAAATAATTGGTGCCACAGACAGCAGTGGAAAATTAATGTTCCTCATGAAATGGAAAGATTCAGATGAGGCAGACTTGGTGCTGGCAAAAGAGGCAAATATGAAGTGTCCTCAAATTGTAATTGCATTTTATGAAGAGAGACTAACTTGGCATTCTTGTTCAGAAGATGAAGCTCAATAATTGTTTGCGTTGCTATATATATATATATATATATATATATATATATATATATATGTATATATATATATATATAAAATCTGGGTCTTTGTTTTTTGGTTTATTAGTGTGAAGAAATAACATTCTAATGAAAATCAAGTTTGATATGTTTGTTTTGAAGTAGTATTGGGGAATTGTTGAGGTTTTTTGCATCTATAGCACTGGTTACTTTGAACAAATAAAAGCTTTCTGTAGTTGCTTCCTTTATCAGAAAAGGATATTTGAGACCATGGTATATTATCCCCCTGCATCAGAGAACACCTTTTCTAAATGTTGGGGGAAATCTTCGTAGTTGTTACTCAGTCAGAATTTGTGTTTAGGGATCCCTGGGTGGCACAGCGGTTTGGCGCCTGCCTTTGGCCCAGGGCGCGATCCTGGAGACCCGGGATCGAATCCCACGTCAGGCTCCCGGTGCATGGAGCCTGCTTCTCCCTCTGCCTATGTCTCTGCGCCTCTCTCTCTCTCTCTCTCTGTATGACTCTCATAAGTAAATAATAAAAAAATTAAAAAAAAAACAAAAAAAAAACCACAGAATTTGTGTTTAACTCCTATATGCCTAAGGACCATTCTGGGTTTTTTGTTTATTTAGGGCTTTTTGTGCGTATACTTAAAAGTACATACATAAGTGGTTTTCTTTTCTTTTTGTTATTTTTGAAACATTCACCAAAACAAAAACAGCATTTTATAACCGTGGATAAGGCCATGTTTTTGGAATGCTATCATTTTCAGCAACTTAAGAAATAAATCACTTAAAGTTACATTGAAATCTTTCCTGAAGCCTTAACCTTTCAAATTTTGTAATTACTTGGACAATTTAAATATAATGTAAAGAGTTTAAATTGGACAATTTAAAAACAGCCATATCAGAATTCATATCCCTAGTTACAGTCACATAAATGCAAGTTTATTTACAAGATCCCTGAAAGGAAAAATTTTAATCACCACCAACAACCTCCCCACCCAAGGGCAAAACTAGACAAGTTTTTGTGTACTTTAATTAGGTAAGCAAAACTTAGTTAAATGGATATTTAAAGGTTCCTTCTAGTGAACCATTCCTTTTCAAGAAGTTGAAAACCCTTGTGCTTTATTGACTAAAAGGTCATGATTCATGAAGTGTCTAAGACTTTGTTCATGGAAACCTAATCATAACCAGGTGGTTAGAAATGTTCTCAATTTAGCACCTGCTGGTATAAATGGGTGGACAGACTTCTATATTCCAAATTCTTGACCTGCATGTTTTTTCTTCACCCCAACTCATTCCTAACATGTAGGCTCAATCTTCTCAGTATTTGAACTACTGGTTCAGCAGAAACCAGGAAAAACAAGAACTTTGTAGTCAGAATGTTATCCAACTGTATATTGTTTACTTTATTGTAAATACTGGTAAACAGTGGTCAATAAAGTTTTATATTCAAAAAATAAATAAAAATAAAAAATAATTAAAAAAATACAGCAAGACTCTGGCCAGTTCTCAGGCATCTGCTGTGACCACCTAGTCCTTTGCTTTATCATCATCTGTCACCCGCAATACTACAACCACTTTCCAACTGGTCTTTGTGCTTCTCCCATTTCTGCTCCCCACAGCTAATCTCCACAGAACATGGACATGGATTCTTTCAAAGTGTAATCAGATCATGTCTTTGCTCAAAACTCTCTAGTGGCATTCCATCTTCTTTAGAACACTTTTGGTGGCCTACAAGTTCTCTCATAATTGATCCCGAGTTCCTTTTTGTCCTCTTTGCCTGTTCCCTGTTCTGTGGCCTCCTCACTCTTCCTCAAACACAGCAGGCATGGTCCTGCCTCAGGATCTAGTGTCTACTGTGTCCCTGTCTGAAACATCCCACCTCAGAGACCTGTGTGAACGATTCCCAGGTTCTAAGTCTTTCTCAATGAAGTCCCCTCAAGTCACCATCCAATCTCCCTCTATTCTTCCAGAACAATGAACACTGCCAAAATTCTGCAGTCTATGATCTTTCTCCATCCATCCAAATGTAAGTGTCATGAGGAGAGAGGGTTTTGGTCTCGTCTGTTTGCCGATGTATTACATACTCCTCACTATGATTGCAGGTATCACCCTGAGTGCTCAAATAGTTGTTGAATGGATGAGTTGACGACTATCCTGAAGAGTCAGAGCAAGACCATGATTTTGAAAGTGATGTACTACAGGAACTAAATGAATGTTTAGAGTACCTTAGCACTCATGAGAGGATGTAAGATATGACCTCCGTAATTTAGAAAGTTAGAAAGAGGGAAAAGGTGAGATGAAACAATTAAAGGAGTTGTAAAGACAGATCAGCTAGAAGGGGAGCAAGTTTCAATAAGCAAGGATTGCCAAGAAACAAATTGCAATGCCAATTCTAAGTCCTTTACTGAAGCAAAAAAAAAAAAAAAAAAAAGTCCTTTACTGAAGCAGTAAATAGAATTGACTAAAGAATATCAGAGATATGGAAGAGAGGCTTGAGAAGACAACACAGAACACAGGTGAAAAAGACCAAAAATGAAAATGGTGACAGCTCTCAGAGATGACAGCAATCACTAAGAATGGGACAGTGTTCCTGTGGAGGAAACCTGAAAGAGTAGACCCAAAGCCATCATCTAATCAATCCAGCAAACTTAAACTTTGACTGTCCTGTGGGACAAAAGTTTTGTCATATATAAGAAAAGACCCATCAAGATACATTGTGGCAGACTATGTAAGTCATCAGATTAAAGAAAATCCTGTAACTATCGAAGCAGAAACATGTGCTACCTACAAGGAACCAAAAAGTAGGCTTGCTTCGGTATTCTCAAACACAAAGTTTTAGAATACCAGAACAGCATCTGTGGAGTTGAGAGGATGGAACTGTGACACAAGGATTTTAAACCCAGGTGGTTATCACTGATGTATGAAAACCACACACACAATATTAGAAACATGAGGGCCCAGAAAATAGAATATCCTTGTCCCTTAAAAAAAAAATTACTGGAACACCTACATGGTTCAGACAGCTAAGACAAATCAAAATTAAGAGGTTAGGGGGGTCCCTGGGTGGCTCAACAGTTTCGCGCCTGCCTTTGGCCCAGGGTGCAATCCTGGAGTCCCGGGATGGAGTCCCGCGTCGGGCTCCCTGCTCCCTGCTTCTCCCTCTGCCTGTGTCTCTGCCTCTCTCTCTCTCTCCATGTCTATCATAAATAAATAAAAATAAATCTTTAAAAACAAAAGCAAAATTAAGAGTTTAAAAAAATCTGATCATTTCACTCTTCTACTTAAAATCGTCTGATGGACTCTCCATGTCCCTACAGTAAAAACTAGATTTCTTGCCTGGTCACATCAGTTGCTGCCAGGGTGGCATACCACATTCAAGTCTCCAGGGGTCACAGCACACTCAATCTCTTTATTAAAGATTCCTTGAATTATTTTTTTTTTTTTTTTTTAGATTCCTTTAATTATTTTTAACAAAGATGTGGATAGGGCTTAGGGAAACTACAAGGGGCAGGGCAACACCTAGGTTTAAAGGGATAAGGGAAGGGAAAGTTTCAAAACTTGGAAGGAGAAAGTCACATGAACAAGGTTCTATTGGCTTTAGGTCAGGGATGCAGCCAGCCTGAGGTGATCTTACAGGGAAGAAGCCTGGTGCATAAATACCCTGACCCTGTTCTTTTTCCATGTGCTCTGGTACTGGGGCTCCCATCTTTGTAAACCCAACTAGAAAGCAAAGGGCAAGGAATCCCAATGAAGTAGTCCATAACAGTTACCATCTAGACTCCAGGTGAGAAGTACCTCTGATGCCCAGATCCCATTCCTCAGCTATTGTGAATGTTGGCTGCTAATGGCTCATAGTTGCCGCTTCTCTGGAAAACTACCCTCAGCCACTGGAAGCCACCTTCCTGGAGATTATGTTCTACCCCTAAGGGTATCCTAGAGCCAATGACACCGATACTGGGGTTCAAAAGGCCGACCCCAATGTTTCAAGATGGTACAATTCTATACTGTGATATATGCTTCAGGGGCCACACACACACACACCCTTGAATCAGCCAAGACCAGACTTTACCCAAGGCTACGTATTTGCTTGGCCATTTCTTCCTTCTTTATCCTGCATCACTTAGTCCCTCGGAGGTTTTCTCCTAAAAAGCACTCCCTTGACAAAGCAAATGGACCCAGTTCCCTAGGTCCAGCTATTTCTAAGCAACCCCCCTAAGATGGGTGGTACTAGGAGTGATCCTAGAAAATAGATCTGAAGGATAAGATCCTGGAATTAGATCACCCATGGATAAGAGGGCAATACAGATCTAATCGCTGAAGGTAGCAATATTGACAGTCCCTGGCATGCAGTGGCAGTACAATTGCTAAAATTTTCACCTCTCGTGAAGTGGGCAGGAAACACGTCAAAGGGAACGCATAAGTTTACGCAATGTCTCTGGCATTTCAGAGCAACAGGAGACAGAGTAATTAGGAGGACTGTGGAATGGAATGCCTACTGCTGAACAGCATCCATAGTTTTGAAAAAGGAAAAATGACAGGTACAGGGCAACCAAGTATGAATTTAAAGCAAAACATGAGAATTAGAGAGTCTCCTTGGAAGTAAAGAGACCCTCATTTCCTGAAACTAACAAGCAGCAGAAAGAGTTGAAGACCAGGCCCAGGACTTAGCCAGAAGAATGACAGCACTTCAAAGAAGGATGACTTAGCCTTAGGAAGCCTCCTACACAAAGTCAGGGTCCTGCTGGCGGAGGAATAGGACCTAGAGATCTGGGATGGAGTATCTGCATGGATGCATCTGAGACTCTGGAGTCCTCAGACCCCCAGAACTCTCTGTGCCCGCAGAAGCAGCCTGATTACCTGTGTTGAAAGATAAAGTTCCCTTTTCACCTTCACTACTGCTGACTTGAAAGTGACGCCCGTAGCCTTAAACAAAACACGTGCATTACAAGAAAATCCCAGCTCATCTTGGGATCTGCCTCCTCCCTGACTGGCCAATCAAGGCTCAGAGGGAGATTTTACTGGCACTGGGGATGTACTGGGATGCACTGGGATGTACTAGGGATGCACTGGGGATAGAGCCGAAGCTGAAATCCAATTTTAGTATATGTGCTGCCGAAGCGAGCACCGAAGCTGAAATCCAAAGTGAAACCAATCACCAGATCCTTTACCTCAAGCCACAGCACCTTGCACTAGGTGGTTCTCCTTTGCAAATAAGTCTCTAAAATGACCACTAAGTCTATTTACTCCATTCCCTTAGTCAAGAGAGATGGGCAACAGGTGATCAATACCTCCTTGCAAAGAAGTATCATAGGCTCAGACTATTTAAAGTCACTAAGCAGCTTCTTTCCCCATCAGTGGAGCTGGTTACGTGACTTCCAGAATCCAATGCAAAATGAAAATGTTGAGCAGCTTGTTCAAAAACAGGGAGAAAATGACATTAAAGTATTGACATATAAAGTTTTTGTCTTTAAAAATGTTTCAGTTATAAAGCATAATTGGGTCAGCATCAATAACCGTGGGGGAGATGCAAATCAGAGCCACGATGAGATCCTACCTTACACCCCGGAGGAAGGGGACTAGAAAAGACAGGAAACAAGTGCTGGCGAGGATGTAGAGAAATCGCAACCCTTGTGCACCATTGGTGAGAATGCAAAATGCTGCAGCCGCTGTGCAAAACTGTGTGGAGTTTAAAAAATAGAACTATAATTGGATCCAGCAATTCCACTTCTGGATATATACCCCAAAGAATTGAAGCCAGGGACTTGAACCGATATTTGCACACCTCTGTCCATAGCAGCAGCATTCATAGCATTGTTGTCAAGAGGTAGCAGCAACCCGAGTGCCTACTGGCAGATGAATGAACACTCAGAATAGGGTATATACATACAAAATGCTGGCATACTGTTCAGCCTTATAAAGGAAAGAAATCTGATCATTTGTGACTATATGGCTGAACCTTTGGGACATTATGTTAAGTGAAGTGAGCCAGTCACAACAGCACAGCTACTGTGCGACTTTGTTTACATGAAGTACCTAGAGTAGTAACATTTACAGAGATAGGAGTAGAGTGGAGGTTGCCAGGGACTGGAAGGAGGAGAGAATGGGAGTATTGCTTAATAGGTACAGAATTTCGGGGTCTTTAAAAAGAATTTATTTATTCATGAGAGACAGAGAGAGGCAGAAACATAGGCAGAGGGAGAAGCAGGCACAGGGAGCCCGATGCAGGACTTGAATCCCAGACCGGGATCACACCCTGAGCTACCCAGGTGTCCCCAGAATTTTGGTTTTACAAGACAAAAAGAATTCTGCAGATAGAAAGTGGTGGTGGTTGCATAACACCATGAATGTACTTAATGCCACCTACTCTATTGCCAGGCCTCCTCTTTCTCATTTCTCCACTCACCTTTCTCTGTGGCTGAAGGATGAGGAGTGGTGATTACTATCATAAACGTCAAGGCAAAAGGAAATTACTACCATATTTCCACCCCACTCCTCTAAAATCCCTTCTCATTTGTAACTGGCCATCTATCCCATACAATTGGCGAATCTGTCCTCTGACTATTCCATCCACCTTGGCATGACCTGCAAGCTCAACGAAATTTTAAGTAAACTCTATGCCCAACATGTCACTCAAACTCACAACCCAGAAATCAAGAGTCATATGCTTCACTGACTGAGCCAGCCAGGTGCCCCTTGATGAAATTTTTTGAATGGAATTCAGTCACTAGCTAAAAACATTGAAAGTACTAGCCTGAGCCAGGTCATATTCAAAATATCTTGAAATATTTGAGAATCCTGGGCCCAGGATTGGGGCAGGGGGTCCCCTCTGGGGGCTCATGGCTGTGGCTATTTGCCAAAGAGAAGGAAATATGTAAGTTCAAATCAGTTATATTCACATCTATGCACGGGCTGATATTGGCCTGGCCTAGAGAGAGCAAGATCCTGCCCGTTGCCACCATGAGGGTCCCTCTTGCTCTCTGGGATTGGTGCAAAACTGACGTTAAATCACCTCTATTATTAGAACATTCTGAACAGTTGTAGCTCAGTGCAGAAGGCTGATCCAAATAGAGCTCACTGCAACCTCTTGAACTCGGGCTTCCGTCAGAGAAAGAGAAATAACACAAGAGGTGTGAGGAGGAAACTTGCCATCCACCATCTCTCGGGAGCTGCAGGTCTGCATGTGTTGAGCTGTAAGCACCCAGGCTCATGCAGAGAGGCTGCAGGTGTGGCAGAGAGAGCCTGGGGCCGGTGGGAAAAAAGCTGTGCTCACAAGGTAGCACGAGTTATCCTAGACTCACTCACCTACCTAGCTCAACTCACCTGCTTACATCTTCCGTGTCTCCTATCCTCTCTTTAAGTGCACAGGACAATATTGGCCACAGGAGATCCTGGCTCGTATTCAATGCAATTAATAAAGTGCCCGCAATTAGCATGTATTGAGAGCCTTACATCCAATTAGTATTTTTTGAATCTGTATGCAAAATGGGCGGTGGATTTTGAGAAACCTAAATGTATTATGAGGAAGTTTAAAGCTTCACTGAATCAGTGAATAATATAACAACATAACATCTACTTTCTCTCATCTGCCCTGGAAATAAATCCTCCTTGTCTGAAGGTGATGCATTTTCTCACAAAGCCGGGTCAATATGAATTGGACCAGAAAATGCCCTTTGTAAAGGAATTAAGTCTTTGAGATCATTGTAGCAAGGAAAACTACTATTTTGATGAAAAAAACAAATCCTTTGCGTCCCACCTGACCTCACCCCTCTCCAGCTTTCCTGTTCACAGGCTCTGACCCAGTGCGAGCTGATGGCAGCCGATTCCAGCCATTTCTAAGCACAGAAAGCATAGCATGTGCTCTGCCTTCACCGTCTTCTCTCTCTCCCCCTTCCTTCCTGTCTGTTGTCTTTGGAGCCACCATCATCCCGAATATGTAAAGTACCCAAGCGGTACTTGACATGCTTCAACTTAACACCAGTTACCTTTGTCACACTTTGTTGTTGAGGATATCAATTAAACAAATAAGCTTACTTTTTTTCTACTTTAATTAGAAGACGAATTTTTTTTTAAGATTTTATTATTTATTTAACAAGGAAAGGGAGAGGGAGAGAAGCCAACTCCCTGCAAGCAGGGAGCCTGATACAGGGCTCCATCCCAGTACCCTTGGGATCATGACCTAAGCCAAAGGCAGATGCTTTTAACCGACTGAGCCACCCAAGAGCCCCTAGAAGATGAATCTTAAGTGGTTTATCATAACACTGTTAAAATAAACCAGGGGCGGTGGCTCAGTTGGTTAAGCGTCAGATATTTGACCTGAGGTCTTTCTCAGGTCTTGATCTCAGTGTTATGGGTTCAAGCCCTGTGTTAAAAATAAATAAAATAAACCAGTGCCTCACAAGTGGGAGTAGTTTGGGATGACTCCCCTCCCCAGACACTTGTCAATATCTGGACACATTTTTGATTTGTCATAGGTTTGGGGCTGCTGTTGGTATCTAGTTGGGAAAGGTCAGGGATGCTGTTAAACGTTCTAAAATGCACAAAACAGCCCCCCACTTCAAAGAACTATCTGGGTCAAAATGTCAAGAGTGCTGAGGTTGATAAATCCTGAGATAAGTTAATCTTTTATAGGGTTTGGTAACCATGCACCACTAAGGTAAACTCAGGTTACCATTGACTCTCTTACATCAAATTATACAATTTTTAAAAATCATTGATATCCATACCTTGCTGCAACATCGGAACTGTTTCAAAGCATTTTAAAAATAAATTGAAGTATTTTATATTTCCAAAAGATGAAGAGTAAAATGTACATCTTTTAGCATTATATAAAATACAATTTTCTTAGCAAGAAAATGTTACTAGCTAGCAGACAATGGGTTCTTTTTCTTTCTTTTTCTTTTTTTTTTAAGTAATCTCTACACCCAACATGGCACTTGAATGCATGACCCCGAGATCAAGAGTGGCATGCTCTACCAAATGAGCCAGCCACACACCCTGAACAATGGCTTCTTTCATAAGAAAACGGGAAAACTATCATCATTTTGCAACTTTTTCCCTTTAACCTTCAATCTTGCTGGCAAGTACCAAACTCAACCCGTTTACATCTGTTTAGGTAAAACTCATTTCTCATCTGAACTTTTCTTCAGCTCAGGGGCTCCTTCGACATTATAAAGGTGGGTTTAAAAGGAAAGTTTTTAAACCCTCTATTTCAAACAGGTGTCAGCCAACAACAACAGCAAAGCCAAAAATTCTGTTCCTTTTCTTTTATTTCTGGTGTTTAACTTCATATTCTTCCATCTAATTTATTCAGTGGATCATTTTTCTTATTCTGTATCTTAAGTAGTGTCAGTTTTTCCTGGCTTTCCTAAATAGCTTATGTTTTCCCCAAAAGTTCATATTATCATTCTTTCCCCAAAAACCTTATGTTGTCTTCTAAAACTTGTCTCTATACACACAGCTGAAGTCCCACTCGTTGATGGCTTTCACTCTTGAACTTCCCTCAGTCAGCTCTGGGCTTAGCCAAGTTGGCTTCATATTTATTATATGTGCCTAAAATTGCCGGGAGAAGTACTCGTGCCAGGAACAAAATCCAAGCATTTGGAACCTCATCATGTCTTTGCAACGTCCATATTCCTTTTATTTAACAACTACTCCTCCTCTCCCTTCACCCTGATTTCCAAACTAAATCAGTTTTCAAGACCAGGCTCCTTCTAGAGCCACAAAGTCTTGTTTATCCTAAAAACTTGGCCATCAGGTTTTGAATTCTGAATGGTATGCCCTACTTAAGGGGGAAAGTTAGCGGAGAGAGAAAACAGCCTTCCCCAAAATATGCAGCCAAAATATTTACCAATCTACTTTTACAATTTGGAATGATTTTTCCCTTCCGCATTTTATTACAAGGAAGACTGGTTGCAGGCCATTGTTGCTTGATGACTTCCAACAGCAGCCTGGTCCTGTTTTTGTAAACAGGTTGTCTCCTCCTAAATAAAGGCTCTCGTCCTCTACCTAGTCCTCATCCCCTGCTTGTGTCCATTCACCGGTAGCTTATATTATTTCTGAGAGGGAATTACGATCAGATACTTGTACTGTGTTCATCTGAAAGTACAAGTCAGCTCTAAAAGAGACGGGTGATTTCCTTCTTGGCATTCTGCTTGTGATTGTAGTTGATACTCCCAAGCAAACACTGGATACTTGTATTTGGCGATGGCCCTGCAATTGTAAACTTGCTCCAGATGTGACCGAAATAATCAGGATGATTTATGAACAAAAAAGAATAAATATGAATATAATTTTCCCACTTTCCCTATAACTATTTGGCTAAATAATAAATAAATATTTGGAGTAGGACTTACAGAAATACATACGCCAACACAGGACTTAGGATCTTTTCTTTCATGAAACTCAAGCTTTAAATATCACCACTTAACTATGGCTTTTCCTGTTCTCCCATAAAGATTTTTTTAAACTTCTTCCACTTAGAGTTTGAATATCAACTGCCTAATCAGAGCTTCTATGGGCCCCTATTACATCTGCCTTCATAGCAACTATAGTCTTCCTTCAATCATCTGGCTATTAATTCTAAGTCTATAATAAAAAACTCTTTGGTGGCAGGGGGGTCCCATTCTGACATTCCTTAAAGCCAGCTCCCTTCTGAAGAGTTTTCCAAAATGAAGACATGAGAACAGAGAAACCTAAAGAACTTATAACCATGTAATAGTCTCTTTTCTATCAAGAACAAACTAAAAAGAGCCACATTTTAAAAGAACATATCAACTTTCCCCAAGCCCCTTAATTTTGGTCACATTTTCTACCTTTTTATGTCTCTGTGATGCAAGCTTGGAATGTCCTTCGATTTATCTTCCAGCTCATCAGCTCTCTATTCAATTTATATATTTAATTGCTGTTTGGCCTATATATTTGAGATTTTAGTTTGACCATATTTATCATTTTTAGAAGCTATATCTATTTTTCAATTCTGTCTATTTTCTGTGTGTGTGTGTCTTGCTATTTTCTTCGTATTTTAGGTCCTCCTTTCAAGTCTTCAACTATTTTTATAAAGCCTGTATTATGTTCTTTGGTTTTACTCCCCCCCTGTGGGTGGTGGTACCTGCTGGTCCTAGCTGATGGTAGGTGGTTTCAGGGGTCAGCACAGCACACAACTCCAGAGGCTCTGATCTCATCACTACCCATGTGCAACTACGTACAACTCACAACCCAAGTAGTCTTTGGTGGTGGGCCTAATGGGTTCTTCCTTGTTTCATAAATTGTCATTGGTAATTTATCTTTAGGAGGGATATTTTTTTTCCTATGAGAACCCCTTAGAAGTTGCTTTCTAATTTTACATAATTTCTGCCAAGCATTCCAAGAGGGATCGATTTCTTTTTTCTTAAGATTTTATTTATTTAGGGGCACCTGGGTGGCTCAGTGTTTGAGCATCTGCCTTTGGCTCAGGTCATGATCCCTGGGTCCTGGGATCGAGTCACACATCAGGGTCCCTGCAGAGCCACTTCTCCCTCTGCCTCCCTCTGCGCCTCTCTCTCTCTCTCTCTCTCATGAATAAATAAATAAATCTTTATAAATCTTTTTTATTTATTTGAAAGAGAGAGAGAGCATGAGTGGGGCAGGGGCAGAGGGACAAGCAGACACCCCGCTGAGTTCAGCACCCAACTGGGGGCATGATCCCAGGACCCTGAGAGGAAATGAGATGCTTATCGACTGAGTCACCCAGGTGCTTCTAAGCGGGACTGATTTTTATTTTGTTAAAAGATTTTATTTATTTCATTCATGAGACACACAGAGAGAGGCAGAGGCAGAGGGAGAAGCAGGCCTCATGCAGGGAGTCCAATATGGGACTCAAACCCGGGACTCCAGGATTACAACCCGAGCCAAAGGCAGACACTCAACTGCTGAGCCACCCAGGCATCCCAACGGGACTGATTTTTATTTTTTTTTTTTTTTCTTTTTTTTTTTTTTTTTTTTTTTTTTTTTTTTTTTTTAACTTTTATTGGTGTTTAATTTACCAACATACAGAAAAACACCCAGTGCTCATCCCGTCAAGTGTCCACCTCAGTGCCCGTCACCCATTCCCCAACGGGACTGATTTTTAAATCCTTTCTCACTTTTGGGGTTTCTGGACCACTTAGGTAACATCAATTCAACCTTAAAATCTATGCAAGGTGTAAGACAGTTTCAATTTCTCAGGAGTCAGACTCAAACTTCCTTTCCATTTCCTTGTGTTGGTGAATGTTTGGGTCCCCCCCCCTTATCATTCTTTTGCTGTTGGATGATACATTTCTGTTGTTTAAGCCATCCAGTTTGTGGTACTTTGTTATGGCAGCCCTAGTAAACTAAGACATTACTATTCATCCAAAACTTAAAACAACACTTTACCAACTGGTAAAAGGATAAACATATTATGATACATTCACACTATAGAATACTACTTAGTAATAAAATGGAGTGAACCACTGATTTATTCAACAACATGGGTGATCTCAAAAGCATTTATGCTAACTGATAGAAGCCAGAAACAAAAGGCTGAATATTATGTATTTACATTTATCTGGCATTCTAGAAAAGGCAAAACTATAGAGACAGACTGGTATCAGTGGTTGCCAAGGGAGAAGGGAGAAGGGACTAACCACAAAAGGACATAAGGGGACTTTTGGGGGGCAAAGGAAATATTCTGTATTTTGATTAAAGTGGTAGATACATAACTGTGTCACACATATAAAAAGGGTGAATTTAACTGTGTATAAATTATACTTCAATAAACCTGGCTTTTAAAAATTATATTGCAAAAAATGTAAAGATAAAGACCAAAATATTGTGTATTCTCATTACCTAAATATAATCACTATGAATATTGCTATATTTATACCTAACACTTAAATATAAAACATATTTACAAGCTTAGGGTCATATCATATATACAGTTTTATAATTTACTCATTTCATTTAATAAAATATTCTTCTGAATATAAACAATATTCTTCTGAAACCTTATTTCTGATTAATTCTATTCCACAGCATATGATCTTTTTCAACCAATCCCCTATTGTTGAAAAGTAAAGGTTTCCCCATGGTGACTTGCAATAACAGTGTTTCAATGTCTTTAAAACTTAATTGTTACATACATTTATAAGAATGGAATAATGACTTTTTAAAACAATGATAAAAATGTCATATGATACATTAATGCAAAATTACTGCTTTAAAAACAATCCACTTGGAATATATCCCCATTACTATACATTTTTGAGAGCTGTGCTCTTCATGACATATACGTTCCTGTAGTAGAATTTGGAGGCTGAGCAGTACAGCAGAAGTAACATGAGTGTTACTAGAATCGGTTGATCTAGGTTTGTGCCCCAGCTCTGCCCTGGGTGACCGAGTCTGCAATATGTGCATTAGTTTCTCATCTGTAAATTGGAGGTGGAAATACTCTTTGTGGCCCACTGTTGGTTGGCTAATCAGACTTCCATACCAAAATTCTTTGCTGTTGCTTAGGTCCCCAAGAGAGGCTGGAAAGGCTACAAAATTGCTTTCCCACTCTTCTTGAAGCTAGGATGGCGGACTGACACAGTTCTGGCCAATGAAAGGTCTGTTGGGAAAGCGTGCACTTTTCTCCTAAAGTCCCTGGTGCCTGCTCCTTCTCTTCCTCCTTATTCCAGCCTTGAACACAGATGTGATGACTAGAGCAGCTGTTTTGCAACCATTAGTGACTTTTTTGAGAGGCCAACATGGTAGGAATGGTGAAGTGGAAGATCAGAGGAGCCTGGATCCTTGTGAGGGGCTGTTGGGCTACCCCAGCAGTTCCAGAAGGCCACCCCCCTATGTCTTGTTAAACGAGAAAAACAACTTCCATCTATTTAAGCTGGTTTCCTGCCACTAGTAGATGAAAGCATTCCTAACTGATAGGCCAGCTGTTGTGAAGAACAAACGAGCATATATGGGACTGTGCTTCGGAAAATGGGAGCCAACACACACATTTCAGGTGATATTTGCTGCTCAGTTAAAGACAAGATTAATAACATGCTGTCTTTCTACCTGTGATTTTTTTTCTCTCTCTCCAAGCTTCTCACTCAACAAGACTTTATATTACATTTTCTAGACTATCTCAACATTTTTTCCAATGGTGTACTACTGATTATTTTCAGAAAATGTTTATAATCAAACCAAAATACTCTGCACATTGCAATTTTTTTAAAAGAAATACAAAAGATCAGTTGCTTTGTTCAATGAAAGGAGGCTTCTAAACAGCACCATTTCTGTGTCATTAAAAGTGGGACTAAGCAATCAGAGAAAGACAATTATCATATGGTTTCACTCATATGTGGAATATAAGAAATAGTGAAAGGGACTATAAAGGAAAAGAGGGAAATGGAGTGGGGGAAAATTAGAGAGGAAAACAAACCATGAGAGACTCCTAATTCTGAGAAACAAAGGATGCAGAAGGGAAGGAGGGTGGGGGGGTGGGGTGGCTGGGTGACGGGCATTTAGGAGGGCATGGATGAGATGAGCACGGGGTGCTATACTATATGTTGGCATATTGAATTTAAACAAATTAAAAAGAAATAAAAGTGGGACCAAGTTCCATTGTCAAAAGCAAAGGTAGGATTGCCAGGATGAAGGTAGAATTGACTCAGTAGTTGAGTCAAGCCTCTTTAGGCGGGTGGTGTCTCCAGCTGCTCTCAAGAGCATCATTTCCTGAGCCAGGAATTCTCATTTGAGTTCACTAGATGAGAAGTGTTGGAAACAAGTGCTGATGATGATTTGAGGCTGCCGAGCCCCACATTCATCAGAATTCATGACAGAGTGTTTAAAGAGAAAAGACCAAGACTTTGAGCAAATCAGTAGCCACAGAGGCTCTGTTTTCTCAATTTTAGGAAGGGGAGATGTGTCTATCTCCCCGGAGGGGTACATCAGCATCAGAGTTAATGTAAATAAAGGACCTGGCATTTAGTAGATGCTTGTTAAGCAGAAGCTTGGCCTCCCACCCAGGAAAGGCTTCTACTTCTGCATTCCAGAGCTTAGCAGTGCAGAGCCCCTTTATTTAGATCACCCTCATTGGGTGATATTGGACAAAGCCTTACTTTTCTCATCTGTAAAATATCATTCTAATAACAGTACCTACTTTAAAAGTGTGTTATGAAAGATTAGTAATATAATCCTGGTAAAGTGCTTAGCATGGCTCCTGGCACATGGATATGCTTAATAAATGTCAGCTCCTATTATTGTTAATACTTACGCTTCTGCTCTGTTGGCTCTTTCCCTTTAGCATATAAACACATTAAGTTTTTCCATCTTAAAAAAAGTAATAGACTTTAGATATTACCTTTTATTTATTTTGCCCGTTCCTTTTTTTAAAATCTCCATTCATATCTTCCACTTTGCCTTCAGCTGCATATGCATAGGCTGGGTCAACACCTAAGGAGGCAATAATGTCCACCTGACCACATCCCAGGGTTATCCTTGATGAGGGGTGTGGGGGAAGTGTTGGCGCAGGATCCACTTCTAAGCTCATTCATGCTATTAGCAGCTGGAGATCTAGTTCCTCACCAGGTAAACCTCTCCGTGGGGACCATTCACAACAGGGCTTCTCCCCAGGTGAGTGATCCAAGTGAGGGAGCAAAGCTTGAGAATCTCAGGAAGGAAGCCCCAGTCTTTTATAACCTAATCTCAAAAGTCACATGACATCATTTCAGCCAGTGTAATTGGTCATATAGACCAGCTCTGGCATAATGTGGGAGGAGACAGACATAAGGGTGTGGAGATCAGGAGGCAGGGTCTTTAACCTCTCTCTTTTTAAGAAGATTTTATTTATTTGAGGGGCACCTGGGTGGCTCAGTGTTTGAGCATCTGCCTTGGGCTCAGGGCATGATCCCAGAGTCCTGGGATCGAGTCCCACGTCGGGCTCCCTGCATGGGGCCTGCTTCTCCCTCTGCCTGTGTCTCTGCCTCTCCCTCTATGGCTTTCATGAAAAAATAAATAAAATCTTTTTAAAAAAAGATTTTATTTGAGAGCAAGAGAGAGAGGCAGAGAGTGTGAGAGACAGGCACGAGCAGGGGAGAAGGGCAAAGGAAGAGGGCGAAGCAGGGAGTCCAATGCAGGGCTCCATCCCAGGACCCTGGGATCATGACCTGAGCCAATGGTAGATGCTTAATCGACTGAGCCACCCAGGGGCCCCTTAAACAGCCATTTTATTTTATTTTTTATTTTTTATTTATTTATTTTTTTTAATTTTTATTTATTTATGATAGTCACACAGAGAGAGAGAGAGGCAGAGACACAGGCAGAGGGAGAAGCAGGCTCCATGCACCGGGAGCCCGACGTGGGATTCGATCCCGGGTCTCCAGGATCGCGCCCCGGGCCAAAGGCAGGTGCCAAACCGCTGCGCCACCCAAGGATCCCTAAACAGCCATTTTAAAGGCCAAATACCACAGACAGGCTCTCCAAGTGACTGTGTATATTGTGAGAAACGTAGGGATGAGTGAAAGGAACAGTAGGGCACCCATAGGTATGGGGCAGAAGGCAAAAAGGAACCCAGCTAGGATGGAGGGACAATCAGAAAGGCACAGGAGACCCCCAAATGCCAGTGTTGCTGCCATAAAAGTGAAGCAAGATTCCACAAAGAGTACAGAATCAGCATCAAACACTGTGATGATATAAACTGTTAAAAACAAACCCACAAAACAAAACAAAAAAATCAGTGGAGCAGTTATATTTAACTTGGGCTACACTGTGTTCTTGGTTTTTATTTATTTATTTTTGTTGTTGTTTGTTTGGGGGATTTGCCTTTTTTTTTTTTTTTTTAGTCTTGCTGGTGCTAATAGTAAAATCGTTCTGGCTTCCCTGACCACGGGCTAGCTAGATTTTTGTGGACAGGTTGCCTGGGAGATTGACAGTCTGTTAGACTGGACTCGAACTATATCCACAGATAATCTTCAATGCACAGAATTTCCAGCAGGATGCTCAAGGGGCCACTGCCATAAGGTCATCCCCTGACTTTCCGTCTGTGATGTTTTTCTACTTTTACATAGGGCAAAAAGCCACACAGAAGATAGTTCCTTCTTCTGAGACAATTTTCCGCTCTGAGCTTTGGTTATAACCCACCAGAACTGGGATTTTGGACAGGACACACTGTTCTCACTTAAGGCCAAATTGCCGGCGTTCAGCGAATACGTATGCCTGCTTCCTCGGGGCTCTCTCACCACTTCATTTTGCTGCTGAGAGATCACAGTTCCATCTTTTCAAATAAAATACATTGTAATGCTCTCTTAATTAAAAACTCTTTGAGTCATGCTTTACTGAAATCTGTTACATGGATTTAGTTGATCATCAGGAAAGAGATTTTCTGTTCTCTGTGGAATAAAGGAATTTAGAAAGGAAATGAGTGGATGAAAATGTTCCAGTAACGAAATCCCTCTCTTTGACAATACCTGTCACACTGAGGTGTTATCTCCTGGTACGTTTACTGAACTTCAGTAAAGAACTAACGGGTCCCTCGGGAAGCCCAGGCCCTGGGGAAGAGGTGGGTTCACATCCCAGCTCCCACCCTCACCAACGGGTCTTTCTTTGGGTCTTCAAAATGACAGCTAAGGGACGCCTGGACGGCTCAGTCAGTTGAGCTTCAGTCTTCAGCTCGGGTCATGATCCCTGGGTCCTAGGATCGAGTCCCGCATCAGGCTGCCTGCTCAGCAGGGAATCTGTTTCTCCTTTTCCTCTGCCCTTTCCCATCCACCCCTGCCTGTGCTCTCTCTCAAATAAATAAACACAACCTTTAAAAATAAAGAAACTGAATTTCCTCAGAAGTAATGTGGGAAAATACTAAACACCCAGTAGGGTGGTGGAGAGGACTCTGTAAAACAGCTGGTGTACAGTTGGGGCGACCAGAAATAGCGGCTCTCTTATCAGGAAATGACTCCTAACCTTGTACCACCCAGCGATGTGCAGTGAATTCAGGAGCGACTTTCCTCCTGGGGGCCCTTGGCTCTACCAGACTTCGGAGGAGGAGTCGGCAGCCTTAAAGCTGCCAGTGTCACACCTTAAGGCTCACACTCTCCTTTCGTCATGGTATCCTCACAAGAACTTTCAGGAGCATTTTAAGTCTGGAGGAAGTGGGGCATGGCCAGTGACCCACAGAGTGATCAGACTGCGTGGAGAGATCTTGTTCCCATCCTCTTTCTGCTAAAATACGCTAACCCTTAAGAGAGTGGAAATACAAGGAACAAACAAAAGGTATAATTGGAAGAAGTTGAGTAAAACTTTAAGATGTTATTGAATCATCACTTAAAACAAGTGCAGGCTGATTATTAATCTTCCACCCTTAGACTAAACGCAATAGAATGGGAATATTTTAACAACCTTGCATCATTTTCTATGGAAGATATTCTGCTTTTTCTGTGAATTCTTCTTCGATAACACTCTTTTTTTTAAAGATTTTTTTTATTCATTCATGAGAGAGAGAGAGAGAGAGAGAGAGAGAGAGAGAGAGGCAGAGACACAGGCAGAGGGAGAAGCAGGCTCCATGCAGGGAGTCCGATGCGGGACTCGATCCTAGGGACCCCAGGATCAGGCCCTGGGTTGAAGGCAGATGCTCAACCACTGAGCCACCCAGATGCCCCCATCGATATCATTCTGAAAGTAAAGACTATACTAAGTATCTGCCAGGAAAAATCATTAGATTTTTAGATTAGGGCTGAATTTTTACAAATCCTATGCCATCTCATTGAATTGGAAGAGGCTACGATAGTGGCGTCGAAGATGTGGGTGGGGATACCATTGAGAACTTGGTAAGCACCTCATTTCCTCCTCTGTAAAATGGGGTTACTAGTACCAATCTCTCAGGAGGGTCATACGTTTCAAACTAAAAATGAGTCGGTAAATGCAAGAACATGTTTAGGTATGAGGTACTATCCAAAGAGATAAAGCAACATTTGATCTATTTGGGAACTTCTTCAAAAGCCAAAAGTTTTAGGTTGTGTGTTTTTTACACACGAAGCTCAGTCCACAATAGGCTCTGGTTTAGGTGTATTTTCCAACGTGTCCCTCTGGTGGCATGAACCTCTCTGAGACTCTTGCTGCCCCTCCAGTGTATACTGACCCTTTATTTAATTAACAGTAGATCAGAATAGCCTTGACTTCACACCAAAGATCACAAGCTGATCGTGCTCCGTCAGTAAATACAAACTTTTAGCTTATAAGAAGCTATTATAAACATTAAAACATTCCACAGATTCTCCATGTGAATAGCTGCTAGGCTTGTAATATGTATTAATTTACAAAATACCCACTGACATGTGGATCTCTGAGCAATATGGCCCCAGGTGCTAACTCCTAGGCACCCAGACTCCACTTCTCTGTTTCTCCCACTGTCCTCCAGCATAGTCTTCCAGTGCATTTTAAAAAGAAGTGTTTTTCTTTGATGCAAACCATGAGAAGCATCTTCCCATAGAAAAATGCAAGTGTCATGTAGAGTCCCTCCAAAACCCCTAAAAGTCCATTTTGCCTATACTATAGACATCGGTACCCTGCATATGATTTTTTTCCCTTGTGAGGGTAAGAAGGGAAGCCCAAGTCATCCAGAAGTTGTCTCCATCTTCCACTTAGCCCTCTGCTCCTCTACAACCTTTACCAGCAATATTTGAAATATCTTTCCCATGCTGAGCACCATGCCAGGTACACAGAAGGCCCTCAATAACTTATTGAATGAATGTCCCCCAATTTTTCCCACCATGGTAAGAGACGCTGCCTGAACATGGTGAGGAAGAGATCACTTTGGGGCACTGAGGTACAGTTGGTCATTATTTCTTGCCAGCCCACATCTTTTTTTTTAAAGATTTTATTTATCCATTCATGAGAGACACACAGAGAGAGGCAGAGACATAGGCAGAGGGAGAAGTAGGCTCCCTGCAGGCAACCCGTTGTGGGACTTGATCCCAGGACCTTGGGATCATGAGCTGAGCCAAAGGCAGATGCTCAACCACCCAGGCGCCGCCACTCCCGCAGCCCACATCTTCTAAAGGAATCTTTGCCTGTAGGCTTTTCTAGTCTAAACAGTACCCTCATCCCCCTCCACAACATATAATTGAATAGATTAAGGTTGAGTTTCTATCCCAAGAACAGAACTTCAATTAGCTACTGGACAACCTCTGACTGGTGTGATTGGCTTGAAAGAAGGAACTTGGCCATCAACTCTCACTCAAGAATATGGTCCTTTGGGAAAGAGATGGAGTCAGGGAGCAGAGCTGAAGGGCTGTCATGTTGGGAGGTAGGCGTAGGTAGGCCTGGGGCAGCCACAAGGGACCCTATGAATACTAAGGTCGGCAGGAAAATACCCGTAAAGTGGAGAACAGAGTTGACACACCAAGAAGCAGAGCTGCCATGAGCAAGATTTCACAGCTTCTCAGAAGCAGGGAGAGCAGTGGTCTTGATCATTTTTTAAAAGGCCTGTTTCAGGGCAGCCCCGGTGGTGCAGTGGTTTAGTGCCACCTGCAGCCCAGGTCATGATCCTGGAGACCCAGGATTGAGTCCCACTTTGGGCTCCCCGCATGGAGCCTGCTTCTCCCTCTGCCTGTGTCTCTGCCTCTCTCTTTCTGTGTCTCTCTGAATAAATAAATAAAATCTTTAAAAATAAATAAATAAAAGGCCTGTTTCAGTCTCAGTTTAGGAGAATAATTAACATAGCTTCCTTTGTTCCTGCTCCCACCCATTTTTAAAATATTTTATTTTTTTTAAAGATTTATTTATTTATTTGAGAGAAAGAGCATGAGTAAGCAAGGGGAGAGGCAGAGGGAACGAGAACCCCAAGCAGACTCCCAGAGCCCAATGTGAGGCTCAATCCCATGACCTCCGAGATCATGACCTGAGCTGAAATCAAGAGTCAGCCACTCAATCAACTGAGATACCAGGTGCTCCCTTAAGATTTTCATTATTTTTAAAAATTTTTTATTTATTTATTCATGTGAGACACAGAGAGAGACAGAGACACAGGCAGGGGGAAAAGCAGGCTCCCTGCAGGGAGCCCGATGCGGGACTCAATCCCAGGACCCCAGGATCATGACCTGAGCAAAGGCCAGTGCTCAACCACTGAGCCGCCCAGGTGCCCCTTAAGATTTTATTTTTAAGTAATCTTTACACCCAACGTGGGGCTCACACCTACAACCCCGAGATCAAGGGTCCCACGTTCCACAGAATGAGCCAGCCAGTCCCCTCCCACCCTTTCTCCTTTTTCTTTTTTCCTTGAGGAAACATAAAAGATAATCTGTACCTTGAAACTGAGACAGGAGAATTTCTTTGCTCAACCTAAGGAAGATTCATGCCAGCAGCCCTCACGCCAGCCTCTGGATGGGTCTTGGATTGCCTTCGTGCTTAGTCCAGGACTCTCCAGTAACATCTGGTTACATGGCTCATTGTTTCTGCTCTGGTCCCACCCAGGGGAGGACACATAACCCCCCTCCACGGGACCAGCCCAAAGAAGGCATCCCCACATACATTTGGACTCCTCTAGCCTTCAGGCTGCTAGTCAATAGCTTGTGTGGAAGAGAAACATCTGAGGACCCTTTGTAAGGTTCGTTCTTGAGGCTCGCCTGCAACAGTAGTAAATGTAGAAATGGGATGAAATGGGGAGGCAGCAAGTGTTCAGGTCCCCGGTCCAAGTAGCAGCATGTGACGTCACACAAGTCGGTTACTGACTCTGATCCACAGTGTCTCCATTTGCAAAGGAGCGATTACAAACTTTGCCCAGTTACCCTCAGGGTTATTACGAGAGGGTTAAATGAGAAGAGGCTTATGAAAGCGCCCTGCAAGCTCTTTGGCCCTCATTCAGATGTATGTCTTTGGAAGTGCGATAAAGAATCGGGAAGAAGGTATGTCAGTTCTGGGAAAGTTGCCAGGCTGTGTCTGCTCTTATTTTAGTAACTAACATTGTTCCTAACAGAAGTACGAGATACCATAAGGTAAGTCCATCAGGGAGGAGTTGTAAAAACAAAAAACGACTGCCTTGTGACACCTGTCCAAGTGAAAATTCTAGGAGAGCAAATGATGGAAAATCAACCTTTCCCTTGCTGTGTGTGTGTGTGTGTGTGTGTGTGTGTGTGTGTGTGTGTGTTTTAAGCAGGCTGTATGCCCAGCATGGAGCCCAGGGCAGGGCTTGAACTCATGACCCTGAGATCAAGACCTGAGCTGAGATCAGGAGTTGGACGCTTACCCAACCGAGCCACCCACACGTCCCACTTGCTTTTAATTTCAGGAAAAAATTATGAATAAGGAAAACAGCTCCAAAAGACATTTCCAAATTAATAATTAAATAGCTGGTCCTTAGGGAGGGACTTCTATGTGAACTTGAAAGAAAAATGTGAAAGAGTATGACCTGTTCAGATCCCAAAGTGGATAATTATTTTTAAAAACAGCAACAACAAGCAGCATCACTGTGTGGGGGTGAGCTCAGGAAGGGCAGGCTAGCAGAGGACATAGAAATAATGGCAAAACCCAAAGAAACTCCTGAAAGATGGCTAAATTTTGATCATTTTAAGAATAAAATAAATACAAGATACATCAGTTTGGAGGTGGGGAATGATTCTGTGAGGTCAGGCATACAAGAATACTGTGTCCCAGCTCCTGGTAGGTTAGAAATCATTGTCCCCCCAACCCTAGCTCCTCAAGCGCAATCTATGACAGCCCCCTCTGCAAGGCCTGACTCTCTTTCTCAAACGGGGCTATTCTGTGGTCTTTTGAATGAATCTCACTTTTTCCTTTTGGGCTTCCATTTATCATCTATCATCTATCTATCTATCTATTTATGGTGTCATCACTTTTATTCAGATTTTTGAGAGCACTAGAAGGGTAGGTTAACACCTATCTTTTTGAGATACGAGACCTAAGATTTCCTTCAAATATGAAACTCCTCCTCCAAGTACATGGATCTGTGCTTCCTTTTATATCTCCATACTCCCTACCCCGCTCCCCATCACCAAAATCCTGTGGAAATCCTATCAATCGATAGCTAGAAGAGAATCAGCTCAGTACGCTGTATAATAAGGCTTCATGGGATGCCTGTGGGACTAGAATCTGTAGGGCTAAAATTGCCAACAGTATCCTTGCGATTAGTGTGCTTTGACTTATTTAGATGCTAGCATGACATTTGCAGCTCTCAGGACTCCGCTGAGCGGGCTGTCACTACATGCATTCCGTCCCCTAAAAGCCTTCCTCTCAGGGTACCTGCATCTGGGCTACACGGGTCCTGCCCTTGGAAGTCTGTCTCCTCACAGGAAGCTCCAGTGCCCAGGACCAGCTTCCACCTTGACAGCCCCAGACAAGCCTAGGGGCCAGTGCTGAATGAAGGGACTTGGTAGGGCTCTCTGGCTTAAGATCTCCCCTCCCCTTCCCTTCTGCTTTGGGGAGTGGTGGAGGAGGGCAGGGAAGGGGGGAGAGGGGGCAACAAAGGAAATAGGTGTGTTTAATCTGAAAGTGGTTCTGCGGGCCACAACCTGAACATCAGAACCAAAGGCAGACCCGGAACCTTGTCTCCAGCCCCAGGGCCTCAGTCATTGTCAACACATCATCTCATTAGGTCCCATTACAAATGCCATGTCCCCTGCGAAGACTTTCCTGCCCACTAGGGACATCTCCCTCCCCTGGGCTCCTCCAGCACTGAGGTCCCCTGAACAGCCTCACCTGCCCCTACAGCTTGACAGCTCTCTTCAGCGTGGGGCCTGTTTCTGACACACTTGTGTACGCTCCACAGCCCTTAACATATAGTAGGTGCTTAATAGTGAATGACTCCTCTGAGTGGTGGACCAGCAAGGACACAGATGAAAGGGGCAGGCAGGGTGGCGAGTGGTGCCATGAGCTCCCCAGTGCAGACGGCTTCTTCTCTGCCATCCCTTCCCTCCTCCTCTTCGCCAGGCTCTTATCATTCTAATCCACCACGCTTTGCAGGGAGCCTCTCGATCTGTAGTGAAATAAAGGAATATGTGGAACAATCCCATTTGAGCTGTGTGTGTGCATTTGGGGGAGGGCAGTGTGCTGCCAGCAAAGTTTCCTCTCCAGATGGGGGAGTCCTGCCACCTGCCACCTGCAAGGTGCCCAGAGGGTCCTGAGCAGCCCACAGAAGGTGTCACTGGCTGTTTTCCTTCCTTGGGGCCCTCTGGCTCTCCCTTTCTGCTTGAAGTCCACATGCATCCAGGCATCCCCTGAACCTGTACTGAGCACTTCTATCTGCCAGCCACTGGGGACAAAGTGGTGAGCAAAGCAGTCACAGCCCTACCGTCACGGGGGTTACCTTTGCTCGTGGAAGGACTGCAGGAGATCAGTAGCCAGCCAGCCTGCCCCCAGTGCTGAGGGCACAGAGACACATCCTTGAACGGGCTGCAATCACAGGGGCGCCCCACTGAAGCCGCCCCCCGCCGCCCCCTGCCGCCTCCGTGTCGTGTCGCACCGGCGGCCCGGGCCCGCACCTTCCAGGGCCGCTCCCGCCACTGGCACCCCCTGCGCTTGGCCGGCGCACCGGTGAGCAGCTTCCTGGCTGCCGGCAGCCTGAGCTGGAGACTCCCTGGCTCCAGGCTCCAGAGAGGAAATGGCCCTGGAACACGGTCTGACAGCCACTCTGGAGTGAACGATGTTTCCCCAGAGGGAAAGGGGATCCTCGTCCAGGCAGATTCCAGGAGGAGGAGGTGGGGGCCCGCGGGGAGTAGGGGCCCGGGCCTGGAGAGGGCGGTGACAGGCGGGGCGCTGAACAGAGTGGCAGGAAGCCCACCAGATGTTTCTTGCTGTTCCTGGGCTGGGGGTTTGCTGTGCCTTTAGTGAGCCCTTTTCTCTGCTTTTAGGAGAGTAATCCTATTTGATGAAAGGATGCAGTTTCAGAATATCAGCCGTAAAACCCGAAGGGTGTGCATGAGTTTTCCCCTCCCTGAAGGCCTTCGTTTAATGGAAGGCCTGTTAATATAGGAAGCTCGCTCATTTCCTAGAGCGTCAGTTCCTGGCTGAAGTGACTGGAGTCTTTCATGTATTCTGGGCAACTACTGAGCACTTGGGGGGACTTGGCATATGCAAGAAGGTGCAAAACCTCAGAATCAGAAGACCTCAGTTTTCTTTCTGGCTCTGCCACTTGTTGGTTGTGTGACCCTGAGCACGTCCTCTCCTTCTCTGGGCATGCAAGTGACCTTGTGGCTCTAGCCCCAGGAAGGCTCCGAGAGGGAGATGCTGAGGCACACTGGGTGCTGATGGAGGGTCAGGGTCAGTGAGGGGAGGCAGAGTGTGGGAGTTCCATTGGTCCTTACCTGGTCAGGCTCCATGGCGAGTTGCAATGATTGAAAAAAGCTCCGTGGACCCAACAGCCACCTTTTCTTTTTCCGAGCATTTGCCAGGAACCATAAAGAACATTGAGAATGACTGGTGGTAGCTCTTGCCTGGCATTCCAAACCCGGGTTGGACCAAATGAAAATGCCAGGGATTGTTCAACTCTTCAGCCTCCACTGGCACCCATGGGGCTCAACAGTGACTGCTCTGCCACAGAATGGCCTGCAGCTCAGGGGAGGTGGAGGGACCAAGAGGAATGGAGCATGGGCGAGGAAGACAAAGGTGCATCACAGCACCATGGGGGCTGAGCAGAAGAACCGCAGGAGTTACAGATTGGGAACCCAGTCTACCAGACATCAGAACAGCAGGCCTCAGTCCTATATTCTTCATGGACAAGCAGAGTAATCCTGAGCAAGCTGAAGGCAGAGAAACTACCTACATGTCTCTTTATCCAGAACTCCTTTCCTCTGCGGCGCTGGCATAATCTCAGTCCTCTTCACAGAAATAAAACAATCCTGAGAGTGAAGCCAAGCAGATTTGAACCAGTTCTTGCTGACTAGGAGATATTTTACAAAATCATTTTGATAATGTTTATGATCTGATGCAAGCACTGAGAATAGGACTCTTCGGTGAGCAGTAGTCAGTAGCAGTACACCCATATGTAATTGTCTCAAGTTCAAATCTAATTTTAGAACCAAATAAGAATAGAAGATTTTGAGCAAAAGGTATCTTCCCAAAATCCAGTTGAGTCTGCTGGGGCACATCTGCAGTATTTACTTCACAAATATTGAAGATGTTCTTGGTCTTAGTATAAATTGCTCAAATGTAAACATTACTTTATTTATTTTTAAAAGATTTTATTTATTTATTCATGGGAGACACACAGAGAGAGGCAGAGACACAGGCAGAGGGAGAAACAGGCTCCCTGCAGGGAGCCTGATGTGGGACTCGATCCCAGGACCCTGGGATCATGACTCGAGCCAACGGCAGACACTCAACCACTGAGCCACCCAGGCATCCTGTAAACATTATTTTAAAAGTTCTGATGAGGCTACTGCACACATTCTGATTTGCACAGACATCCTCTTAGCATATTCGGTATTTTTTCCCATGTGTTATTTGCTTTCTCTTTGGGTTTATTAATGTAAAGTAGGGATTGTTAAACAAGGGCCCAGAGCCTGTGAATTTGGGTAGGAAAAAGTCTTTATTTTCAGTACCTTCTAACTAAATTTTAGGTTTAACATTTCATTCCATTATGAAAATAGCCATTAATCCAACATTGTATTAGCAGTACCTGTGACTTTGTCTCTATCAGTAGAAATCGCAGACATGTTGTGTTACATTGTGGTTGGGGCAGATACCATGCAATAAATAGCATTTACGCTCAAACTACTTTGAAATTAGGCACCCCTCCACGTTTTTAAAGTATTAATAAAGATGGGGCACCCGGTTGGCTCAGTGGTAGAGGATGTGACTCTCCATCTCAGCGTCATGAGTTCAAGCCCCATGTTGGGTGTGGAGCCAACTTGAATAAATCGATTTAAAGTGTTAATGAAGAAGGGCATGGCTATTTCAAATTTTAAAAATATTTTGTTTTTTTTTTTTAATTTTTTTTTTATTTATTTATGATAGTCACAGAGAGAGAGAGAGAGAGAGAGAGAGAGAGAGAGAGAGAGAGGCAGAGACACAGGCAGAGGGAGAAGCAGGCTCCATGCACCGGGAGCCCGACGTGGGACTCCATCCTGGGTCTCCAGGATCGCGCCCTGGGCCAAAGGCAGGCGCCAAACCGCTGCGCCACCCAGGGATCCCTTAAAAATATTTTGATAGTAGTATTTCAATATCATGTGCTTCCTTTGCGGTCCTATGTATTTTATACATTTAAAAACATCTTCCTGAGAAGACTTCCACGGATTTCATTAATGAGGATGAAGATGCTTTTAGTCACACACACACACACACTCATACTCATACACATTTACACACGGTAAGAGCCAGCTTAAGGGTCTCACTGACATAGATGCCTGATATGCCGGGACTAGAATTAGAAAGTCCTCTCAAATACAAACCCACACTTGTTTTAAAGCAAGAGGCAAGGGGCAAATTCTGCTTCTCCGGGATTGCTGTTCCCTGAAGCCTGGTGGCACAGCGCTCTTGTATTTTGGCTGGCTATTATTTATCTCTGTCACTGCCACAGGGACAAAGGGACTTTGTCCTATGAATGTCTGCATCCCCGGTTTCTAGCACAGTCCATGGCACAGAGCAGATCTCAATAAAGTTTGCAGAGTAAATGGAAATATAAATTAGAAATGATTCCTTGTGAGGAATCATTGTGAGACACGCATGCGGTCATGTTGTGTGGATGTGTGTGCACAAAATTGGGTGGGGATATAGGGAATATTGTAGGGATATGGGGTGCATAAAGTGAGACATTCTTTTCTAAAGAAATTCAAAACAGACTTCTGGAATGTCATATTCTAAGTTTTCTGGCCGTGTGAAAACAATTCCCCTGTGCATGGCCCCACCCAGCCTCACGTGGCCGCCTCCTTCTCCCCCCATGCAGGGAGGGCTCTCCAGTATATATAAACCTCTGTGAAGCCATGGCATGAGCCAGCAGGGCCACCCATCCAGACACCTCACAGAGTAGGAGAGCTTTTCCGGGGAAGCTTTGCCCAGGCTCTGCACTGAGGGCTTCCGTGCACATCACTGCAGCTGCAGGCCAAACATGCCCACTGCCCAGCTGCTACTTCTGGCCTGTCTCTTATGGGGTTTAGAGGCCAGGACAGCCCAGCTCCGGAAGGCCAATGACCGGAGCGGCCGATGCCAATATATTTTCAGTGTGGCCAGCCCCAATGAGTCCAGCTGCCCTGAGCAGGGCCAGGCCATGTCAGCCATCCAGGACCTGCAGAGAGACCTGGAGTCCACCAAAGCCCGGCTCAGCTCCCTGGAGGGCCTCCTCCACCAGCTAACCTTGGGCCAGGCTGCCGGGCCCTCAGAGAGCCAGGAGGGGCTGCACAGAGAGCTGGGCACCCTGAGAAGGGAGCGAGAACAGCTGGAAACCCAAGCCAGGGAGCTGGAGGTGGCCTACAGCAACCTCCTCCGCGACAAGTCAGCTCTGGAAGAAGAAAAGAGGCGACTGGGGGAAGAAAATGAGGATCTGGCCCAGAGGCTGGAACATAGCAGCCAGGAGGTAGCAAGGCTGAGAAGAGGCCAGTGTCCCCAGGCCCACAGCTCCTCTCAGGACTTGCCAGCAGGCTCCAGGGAAGGTAAGAATGTGGGGTAAAGGAGCCCCTGAGTCCAGAAGGTGACATGGCTCATACAGGCCTATTACAGGTGGCCCCAGCTTGCCTCTCCTGCCCTCTCCTTTCTCCCAGGGACTGTACATCCAGCACCAGGCAGATGAATTAAGGAGGGCCACGCAATCAGTCTCACATATTACTAGTCATTATCTCCTGAGAGTTCTGTTTGGGTTAGTGGTTCCGAGTTCTCGTGCCTCCCATGGCAGCTTTCCCAGTCATAGCAAAGTGAGAAATATAAGAACAGGTGAGACATACATGTATATGATGAGTAGAACATCATCAACCATCCTCTTTGGAAAACTATCCTTTTCTGAATCTTTGCTTGAAGATAGTGATTCCTACCTTTTGTTGTTAAAATGAACAATAGATTTATGAAATGCCGGGATCCCTGGGTGGCTCAGCAGTTTAGCGCCTGCCTTTGGCCCAGGGCGCGATCCTGGAGTCACGGGATCAAGTCCCGCGTCGGGCTCCCTGCATGGAGCCTGCTTCTCCCTCCTCCTGTGTCTCTGCCTCTCTCTCTCTCTCTCTCTCATAAATAAATAAATAAATCCTTTAAAAAAAAGATTTATGAAATGCCAATAGATATTTATGAAATGAAAAGAGATTTATGAAATCATGATAGACGGTAGGGTTTTATTTATTTATTTTTTTTAAATGTCCTTTCTTGGCAAAATAAAGAAGTGGCAACCCTTGTCAGGTTCCTCAATATGTTGTTTTGGAAATTTTCCTACTCCTTGCCCAATCTGAGAACCTCAGTTTTCAAGTCACCAGGTAATTCCTTGAGGTGGCTCTGAGATGCTCTTCTCTTCATCCTGGTCCCTGCTTGAAGGTGAGGCAGTGAGTGCGCATTGTGACAGGGAGCACATTCTCCTCCTCATTATTTGAGGGGATGGTAGATGTGTCACTTTTGTGAAGCTGTACTCCCAAGTATTCCCTGGCTAATAATTAGTATTCCAGGCAGGAGGAAACAAATGAACAAATCCAGTTGCGGGACAGTTAGTTCAGATTCTTCAGAGATGTCAATCTCAAGAAAGAAAGACAAGGGGGTGTGGCTTGTTCTAGATTATATGAGGCTAAAGACATGTGGTGGTCAATGCAGTCCCTGGCTTTGGATTGGCTTCTCCATCTAGGGGAAAAAAGTCACAGGGATAGGTTTGGAATCATTGGGGAGATTTGAATATAGACTGCTTATAGGTCCTGTTCTCGATTAATGCTCAGTTTCTTGGGTGAGAGATGGTATCGTGGTTATGAAGCATATCCTTTTCTAAGGCAACACATACTCAAGTTCTAGGGGTTAAGATGTCAAAATTTACTTTCAAATGGTTCAGTAAAGATGATAAACATATCAAAAATGACAGAAACAAAGGAAAAATAAATGTAACAAAATATTAATAATTGGTAAATCTCAATGAGCAGCACATGGGGGCTTATTGTATGATTCTTTCAACTTTTCAAAAGGTTCAGAAATCTCCAAAATAAAATTATTGTTTTCTAAAAGAGCTTTCTAGGGGCACCTGGGTGGTTCAATTGGTTAAGTGTCCAGCTCTTGACCTTAGCACAGGTCTTGATCTCAGGGCCATGAGTTCAAGCACCAGGTTGGGCTCTGTGCTGGGTGTAGACTCTATTTTTTTAAAAGGAGGGAGGGACTTTCTACCTGAGGGGCAAAGTCTATGTGTAAATGAGACTGAAAAACCCAAGAGTCCATATCTAGGTGTGACCTTGGGCAAGTCACTTAACCTCTGAACCTTGGTTTCTTATCCATTACATGGTAATGAACATTCCTACTCTGAATGATTTTTGTGAGGTTCAAATACCATAACTCTTGGGTGTAAAGGATTTTTAAAAATCCTGTGTTGCTATAGTTGGAAGAGACTCAATTCTAAATTTTATAACAAAGAAAAATAAGGTCCGAAGACACTGAGGGTCCTGGGTTGCACAACAATCAGTGGTAGTATGAAGACTGTCAAACCTGTCTTTGAACTGAGATAAAAGAATCAGTATTAATAGAAACATCATGAAGCATTACTTATTTCAGGCTGCTAAATAATGGAGTCATATTCTCAACAAAAACTCATATGTGTGTGTGTGTGTGTGTGTGTGTGTGTGTGTGTGTGAAAACAGAGGCAGCGTTTTGGTTTTTTATTGTCCTGTGGTCATTTAACAAGACTTAGGGAATTTATTAGATGTGTTCTCTAATTTTACATTTCTTTTTGTTCTTTCCAGCTGCTCTACTTTTGAAATAAGGACAACAGCTCGTTAGAGTGAACTCCAAGCTTGGAAGGTCTTTTTAGTAGTGGGATTTTTTTCATGGGCAGGAAATTCCATTAGGACAAGACTGTAGAGCTGCAAAAGCAGCCTGCAGAGTGTCTGATCCACTGGCTTGTTTCATGCAGATGTGGAGACTGAGGCCCAGAGTTTGTCTGTGGCCACCTACCCAGCTAGTGGCAGAGCCACAACAGAATTCTAATCAGTTCCTCCCACCTGAGGTCCAGTAGCTCTTCAGGACCTTGAGATGACCTCTAGTTTATAGAACCTGAAGATAAAAGACAGGAAGTTTACATTTATTTCATTATTATTTTTTTAAGATTTTATTATAAGTAATCTCTACATCCAACATGGGGCTTGAATTCACAACCCTGAGATCACAAGTCTCATACTCCACTAACTGAGCTGGCTGGGCACTCCAGGAAGAGTCCATGTAAGCATTAAGGAAAGGAATGTTTGGAACAAAAGATGGGCTTCAGGGTCCTAGGTCTGAGGGTAAAGGGCTTCCTGGGTGGCTGGAATGAAAGTGTGGGTGTGCTTCAGGTAGGGGAGGCAAGAGCTGTGGGCCAAGCGGGGAGGCAGGGCTTGGCGAGGCTGCGTGAGCCTAGCCCAGGGAAGCCACAGAAGGTGGACTTATTCTCACTCTGCATGTCATTCAAACTGTCACCACCATTGCCCTTATCATGTAATTGTTACATAGAAAAAGGCCTCCTTAGACTCATGGAAATCACTTGTGTGTGTGTGTGTGTGTGTGTGTACATGTGAGAGAATTGACATCGTATATATATAATTTTGTAGTAATATTTTGGTAGCAAAATGTCTGGCAACCTATTCAATAAGCCCAAAGTAGAACAATACAGAATACCAGATGGTATATCAGAGTTGGTTATTAGTGTTACAGAAGAAGCCCCCTTTCCCTTATTTCCTTCTACTTCAGATTGGTCCTCCCAGAGAACAGAGCCTGGGACGGGGGCTCATGTGCAGTGGTTTGTATGGGCCATGATCCCAGGGAGAAGTCAGACAGGGGAGAGTGAGTCAGGGAAGGAAAGGAAGACAACAAGGAGTGGGGGCATTCTCCAGTGGGCCCCCACGGTGGGTGGTGGAGCCTCGACCCCACCCAGCCCTTCTGGGGAGCTGTGTAGAATGAAGCAGAGGAAGGGAGCATTCATTTTTGGATCTGATCTTCTGCTGGCCAAAGAGATATCCCACTTGCATGATGCACAGATATGGGCACCAGGCTGGCTCTTGCAGAGAGTCAGAGAAGCCGGAGCAGGGCAGATGAGGCAGTGTCCTGGCAGGTAATGTTGGCACAAGGTAGGCTGCTGCAGAAATGATTGGGAAAAGGTCGGCAGGATACGAAAGAAGAGCACCAGAGGTGCTCCATGCAAGTGCTGAAGATAATAATCCCTTGTAGGGTTATGATGCAGATTAGAATTAACAGGGAGAAGCATCTAGTACAGAGCCTGCACAGAGTGGCCATGCATTGCATCGATCGCAACTATGAAGGGCTTCGCTTCCTTGAGCTGCGCTGTTTTAGCATGTCACCTAATGATTAAAACATCAACATGTTCATAACACTTTTGTAACACACATTGATCCTAGAGACAGTACGTGTTAGAGCAACATCCAGGATTGCTAGCTAATCTTCACTTTCCTGGGAAGCTTCTAGGTTAAGCTCCCTAGAACGTGTCTGCAAAGCAGAGGTAAGGGACATAAGGCAGAGCATGCCAAAAATTTCCAAAATTTTGTAAGAGGCATGAGCTTTTCAACCACAGAGGGACTGAATTTTAATAGAAACAAATAAAAGCCCTAAAATTTTTTGGCTATTAGATACAGTACAGTCCTTAATATTTTCATATCCTCTTTTTGTTTTCTCCCCACATTCAGGATGAAATAGGAGTGATTTTTAAACATTCCAGAGAAATTTTAATTCTGACACATGTTTATTAAGGACATTTCATTTGTAGTTTGAGCTGAGAACACTGAGGCTCAGAGAGGTTGAGTAAGTTGGCCAGGGTCGCGCACCTGGTATGCGGCAGGCCCACAGTAGGAAGCTGTGACCTGGGGCCGGGCCCAGGCTCCTTCACACAACTGCTTCCCAGCGTTTGGGCTGCGCATCCTCTCCCGCAGGCTTCTGTCCTCAGGCCAGACAGCTCTGCTCTGGGAGCTGCCCACTGCCAGGTGCTCCTGGCTGACACAAGCGGGAAGCGGCCAGCGGCCTTGTCATCCACCCGGCCGCCTGCCAACTGAGAAGGGCCGAGCGGTCAGCGTGAAAGCCATTCCCTGACATTATGCTTCACTGTGGTTCTTGTTTACTCCCAAGAAAGCACATCAGGTGTGGTTCCAACGACCGATCATTATTAAATCTTATAAGTCGTAAGTTCTGTATCAAAAACATAAAGAATTTAAGTGGGATGAAAGAGCAACTATGAGATGTAAGTACATCCCACAGCGGGGGGGTGTTCCAGAGGAAGGACAGCTGGGCCAGGGGTGCAGGCCTCACTGCGGAAGGTAAGGTCTGGCCCAGGGGAGAGGGGAGGTCTGCATGGAGAGGGGAGAAGCTGGCGGGTTTGTCCAGGCTGGAGGTGGAGAGCGGGCAGAGCGGGCATCCGCGTGCAGGGACGCAGGGTCCTGTGTGACAGGGCTGCGGCAAGCTCATGGCCAGGCTGCGGCTGCAGGGTCCCCGAGGAGCTGGGGCCGCGCCCCAGCCGACCCCCTGGCACGCGCACCGCCCACGGTCCCGCGGCTGCAGCCCGGCCTCGCGCCCACAGCGTGCCTCCGGCGCCCTCTCCTGACAAAGCTGGACATCGCGCCCACTTTCAAGGAGAAATCCTCGTTTTCCAGAGAGCATCTAGGGAAGTGCTCCTTTTGGCACCAAGGGGCAATTCATTTATAACTGGCAAACCTCCCCGCCACAGGTAGAAAGGATCACAACTGCCATGACCTTGGCAGACGTGGGCTCAAGTCCTAGTCCACCACTAAGCAGCTGTGTGACCTTGGGCAAGTTACTTAACCTCTCTGAGCCTCAGTTTCCTCTTCTGCAAAACGAAGGTGCTATCATCCACGTCAGGACTGTTATGTGGAACAGAGGGAATGAGCACAGGACCCGGCTCATAGGAGGCGCTTGGTAAGTGGTGGCAATAACTAAATTAGCTGCAGACTGCAGTCCTGAAGAAAGTTGTGAAGGTATCAGATCACATAAATAATTTCTATGAAACTGCTTTGAAACGTGGGACAGGGCAGCCCAGGTGGCTCAGCAGTTTAGCGCCGCCTTCAGCCCAGGGCCCAATCCTGGAGTCCCAGGATCAAGTCCCACATCAGGCTCCCTGCATGGAGCCTGCTTCTCCTTCTGCCTGTCTCTGCTTCTCTCTGTGTGTCTCACATGAATAAATAAAATCTTAAAAAAAAGAAAGAAAGAAAGAAAGAAATGTGGGACGAGCTATAAATACCTGTTCATCATCTCTTTTCACAAGGGTCTGTTTTCAATATTTCAGCATTTTAGCTATCTTCATAGAAGTCACCCTGGAAAATGGCTGTTTGGGTTTGTTTTCTCTACTTTCTTTATCCCCTCTGTGCCTGAAGTGGGAATTTTTCTCAATTTTCTTCTCATTGATCAGTAGGTGTATTCACTTACTTTTCTCAGTATATATCTATTTCTCAGTAAGTCACTAAGCTACATGATCATCTTAGCCACATTCACAGAATAAAACAATGGGCATCAGATGCACAAAGGAAGGAGCTGGCACAGGGGTATCCCTTGTATAGTAACTGTGGGTCACAGAGCTAAAGGGTGGGAACTGGATGGGGGGCAAGGGAACTCTCTGGAAGTTTTGTACAGATGCCACTGCAGTATTTATCACCTTACACTACCTGAAACCAGCTCCAGTATTCTGAGAATTCATTGAAACAATTAAAGCAGTTTGAATTATTCCGAGGAATAGTCTGTGATGGTCTGAAGAAAGGTACCAAGGAAAAGAAACAGCTCACCTCAGGGAGTTTGCCAGAGTTATTCACATTAGCCAATCCTAAACCTGTGTGCCCGGCCTCACCCGTTCCTTCCTACAGGAAAAGCAATGAAGGCTCTTGCAGTGTTTCCACTCCCTCCTGAGTGACCCTGGGGCTGTCCCATATGGCCCCTATGGTGTGGGTGTCCTTGCCCCTTGGGAGCAGTGAGTATAATAAACTGTCTTCCCATTAGCAACCAACTCATCTGTTGGCTTCACCATACCTGAGTCATAAACCTACATTTTAAACAGCAAAGCATGCCCCTCGTGGCTCTTGCTCTTTTGTTGTATTCAAGGACTCCTGTATAAGCCTAATCCTAGACCAAAGTAGCGAAATGTGACACAGTGTGGCAACTTCATGTCTAACCAGTGTCCTCCCCACCCCTTCCATTCAACATGGGCAACCCCCACCCTGCCCACAAATTCCTGTAGGAATCCTGGACACTTTGTCCTTGTCCAAGAATGGCCTCAGAAAGGAATCTGATAGGTCAACTGAGGATGTAAAGCTGAATATGTTACCTCTCACAGGAATGATTGCATTATGACAGGGAAAAGAACCTTATGTCAGGCACAGAATTGTTAATTGTTGAATTTCAGGTATCCCAGAAGATGCGAGGATCTTCTTCTCAATATCCCTGAATCACACCTCACCTGCTCATAAATTAGGGAATTATTTGAATTGTGTACAAGCTTACTTTATTTTGAATACCCTATTCTGTGCAAGGCACATCGCTATGCAATTTACTATTTTTGCGAGCTTCTTTTTTTTAAGATTGTATTTATTTATTTGAGAGAGAGAGCGTGAGAGAGAGCATGAGCTGGGAGAAGGAGGAGAGGGACGAGGAGGAGCAGACTCCCCGCTGAGCAGGGAGCCAAACTCAGGATTTGATCTCATGACCCTGGGATCATGACCTGAGCCAAAGGCAGACACTTAACTGACTGAGCCACCCAGGTGCCCTGGGAGCTTGGTGTTATGGACATTATTCAAACATTCACAAAAGTATCAAGGACAACACGAACCCTGTTGTACCATCACCCAGTTCCAACAGTTGTCTGCTGAGGCCAGTTTTGTTTTACTTCCACCCCCGACACTACATATTTATTGTTTTTAAATCTTTTTTAAAGTTTTATTTATTTAAGTAATCTCTATACCCAACATGGAGCTTTGAACCCATGGCCCCCAAGATCAGAAGTCACATGCTCCTCTGACTGAACCAGCCAGGCGCCCCTACATAGTTATTATCTTAAAACAAAACCCAAACACCGTCATATCTTTGAAAGCCTATTAAATACCATCCTCAGCATAGTCATTGGGCCGTTTTTCCTCATGGTACAAGTTCGTCTCTTTCTTTTAATACAGTTTCGAAATGGAACGTGGACACCGTGAACTTCCAGGAACTAAAGTCAGAGTTAACTGAGGTTCCTGCCTCCCGAATCCTGAAGGAGAGTCCATCTGGCCATCCCAGGAATGAGGAGGGAGACTCTGGTATAAAGCTAAATGTCCTCCCTTTTGCACATACATGGTCTTTATCTGTGCCTGGTTGTGTTCAGAGTTGGTCCGCCCACTTTGGGGGGAAGGCGGACCACAGGTCAGCCTGGCAAGAGGCAGGGGAGGGGGTGGGGATGAGCCCCTTCTCTGCTCCCTTTCCAGGGCATGCTGGCAGGGAGTCCGCCTTTCCTAGCACAGCCCTGTGTCTCACCACCCACTCAGGGATTGTGGGCTCAGCTGGGCTGCCCTCGGGGAAGAGGAGAGATGGGTTTATTTCACCCACTGGATTGCCATATAGAGTTAGTTACATTTTTTTAGTAGATCCTTCATATCTTTCTTGATCTTAGGGCCAGATGACACCATGCACCATCTCAGCACATAGTATATACTCAGAAAAGGTATCTTTTGTGAACTTTGGGTACTGAGGGAAAGTACAATCACCCCTCTCCAAAGTGTTCCCTGAAAGCCTGACTTTAAGGCTGGCTGTGGTTTTCAGAAACTGGGACAATCTGTGTTATTGACAATTATTCCCAGCAAAAGAGCAATGCATGGCTATGGGGACGTTCTGAAGTATTTAAAATGCAATTCCCTGAGACATGAGGAGCAAAGACTTCCCAGCTTCTGAGAGTAAATTGAAAAAAGCACAGAGATCTGTTATGTTTGCTTCCGCTAAATCTAAGTTTTCAATCATCTTTACATTTTAAAAATTATGTTCAGGTTTTACTGTATTAAAATGATGCCTGAACTATGTGGTCCATTGGTTTGGGCTTGAAGAACTTTGTTTTATTGAGTTTCTTATAATGACTTGATTTTTGTTTCATTTTTATTAAGAATATTTATTAGGGACACCTGGGTTGCTCAGTGGTTAAGCATCTGCCTTCGGCTCCGGGCATGATCCCGGGGTCCTGGGATGAGTCCCGCATCAGGCTCCCCTCAGGGAATCTGCTTCTCCCTCTGCCTGTGTCTCTGCCTCTCTGTGTGTCTCTCATGAATAAATAAATTAAATATTTTTTTAAAAAAGATTATTTATTAGAGAGAGAGAGCATGAGCACACGTGCACACAAGTTGGGGGTGGGGGAGAGGGAGGAGCAGACTCCCCACTGAGCAGGGAGCCCCACGACAGATCATAACCTGAGCCGAAGGCAGATGCTTAACTGACTGAACCACCTGGGTACTCCTGTTTCATTTTTTAAAATGAAGTAAATCAGATATGGAAGTTATAAAGAGTAGTATAACGAACTCGTGAGTTCCTGCCAGGCTTCAATCAAAGATTAGAAATACGGTTTGAAGCCTCTGTGTAGCCTTCATCTATACACCTGATACCGAGAAGAAGTTCAATTCATATGACACATTGATCACATAATACTTACTGGGCATTTACTCTCTACCCAGTACCTAACACGTGTAGTCACATTTAACATTTACAACATCCCTACTACCCAAAACACTATCCCCTTTCACAAATAATGACAGAGCCAAGGTTGAGGGACCTGCAAGTCACCCCGCCAGCCAGCGGGCGGCAGAGCCCGGATTTAAACCTGGACGCTCTGTGTCTGGGCTTCTGGCTCTTAGTGGCTCTGCCACATGGCCACGTGGCGGGAAGGTGGTGGCAAAGCGATCGGCGTGATGTCTGTCTTTAATTCTCCAGGATGCGGAGAACTGGTTTGGGTAGGAGAGCCGCTCACCCTGAGGACCGCTGAGACAATCACGGGCAAGTACGGGGTGTGGATGAGAGACCCGAAGCCCACCTACCCGCACACCCGGGAGACCACGTGGAGAATCGACACGGTGGGCACGGACATCCGGCAGGTGTTCGAGTACGAGCTGGCCAGCCAGTTCCTGCAGGGCTACCCCTCCAAGGTGCACGTGCTGCCCAGGCCGCTGGAAAGCACGGGCGCCGTGGTGTACCGGGGCAGCCTCTACTTCCAGGGGGCTGGGTCCAGCACGGTGGTCCGCTACGAGCTGACCGCGGAGACGGTGAAGGCCGAGAGGGAGATTCCCGGGGCCGGCTACCACGGACAGTTCCCGTATTCGTGGGGCGGCTACACGGACATCGACCTGGCTGTGGACGAGTCAGGCCTCTGGGTCATCTACAGCACCCAGGAGGCCAAAGGTGCCATTGTCCTCTCCAAACTGAACCCAGAGAGTCTGGAGCTTGAACAGACCTGGGAGACTAACATCCGGAAGCAGTCCGTGGCCAATGCCTTCGTCATCTGCGGCCACCTGTACACCATCAGCAGCTACTCCTCCCCGGATGCCACCGTCAACTTCGCCTATGACACAGGCACGGGGCGCAGCAGGGTCCTGAGCATCCCCTTCAAGAACCGCTACAAGTACAGCAGCATGATTGACTACAACCCCCTGGAGAAGAAGCTCTTCGCCTGGGACAACTTCAACATGGTCACCTATGACATCAGGCTCTCCAAGATGTGAAGAGCCCCACATGTCAGGAAAGGCAACAGGAGCTGGTGGTGAGGGCTCCTGAGGGCAGAGCCAGCCGGCCTGTGCCCGTGCAGCTTTTCTCGGCTTTTTAGGCTTTCATTATTAATCCAGAAGAATGTGCGTGGTCACCGGGTCTGACCGTGTGGAAACAGCAGTTGGGATTTAGACAGTGTCACAATCAATGGTCTTTTCTTTGGTCAGCTTTTAAAGGGCGGTTTAACCAAAAAACAGTGCAAGTTCCGTGGTGATTTGGGGCAGAAGCTGTCATGCATAGTCATCTCTTCATGGAAACCACAAAGCTTTTGATAAAAGGCCCTTACTGGCTAAAGGGGGCATATTTGGAGGAGAGTTGGGGCAGAACAGCTTAGTCCACATGGCACCCAGGGTCGTCCCCTGCCTGTGCCTGGTTACCACAAGCCGTAATTAGAGGAGGGGGAGCAGCTCTTGTGGCCAGCACTGAACACCTGCATAGTGGGCTTCTAAGGCTTCACGTAGCATCCAGTGGGGCATCACATACCCTTTGCCCTGTGAAATAAAGCAATCTTACCTACTATCCTCCTCGACCTTTGTGAAATACTTTGCTCAGAAGAAGAGTACTGATTCTGACCATCAGGTCAGCTCTTCGGGTTGGGAGCTGTGATTGCAGAGCGTTACTGGTGTGTGTGTGTGGGGGGGGGGGGGGGCTGAGAGTCTGCACCTGGTTTGGAGGTGCTGCCCAGGAGGACACCAGGCCCGCCGTGGAATCCAGCCCTCCTCTGGTGTTCCTGGTCCTTCCCAAACCATCTTATCTTTCCTCAACTTCCCCTCTCTTCACCCTGGCTCCGTGTTGGTTCTTACTGGCTGTCATGAGCATGAACTTCATAAACTACAACCTCAGCCGAGCAGACCTTCCACCGTGACTTTTTGGTAACTGAACCTGCTTACTATCCTCAGGTGCCGCCGTACCTAACAGTAGCACACTTTATCTTGCCAGTTCAGCTTGGACTCTGTCCCATCACATATTTTCAATCAATTCAGGTCGTTCCTCTCCCCCATTCTCCTCTAGGTGGCATCTGTGTTTTTGAGGGAAGCCAGGGCACACCCCCAGGCCAGGAGGGAGGGGAAGCCAGATTCTCATGCCTGCTGTTAGTCACCAGTGTGGTTTCCAGCATTTGCTGCTGGTGCGCACGTCTCCGTGGCCAGTTCCAGCTCAGGCGACCTCCACGTTCTGGTGGCCAGCTCCATCAGACTGCTGCTGTTTTCCTAGCCTGCTCTGTGTCCCGTCAGAAGCTCATGTGCAGGGCAGCCCCCGTGGCTCAGTGGTTTAGCGCCGCCTTCAGCCCAGGGCATGATCCTGGAGACCCGGGTTCGAGTCCCACGTCGGACTCCCTGCATGGAGCCTCCTTCTCCCTCTGCCCGTGTCTCTGCCTCTCTCTGTGTGCCTCTCATGAATAAATAAATAAAATATATATATTTTAAAAAAAGAAGCTCATGTGCACCAGGGGAAGCAAGGGGTGCTCGGACCCTGCCGCCTAGGTCCATCTCAGGTTCCCCTTTGCTCTTCGGGCTGGTGCAGGGACACTTCCTGTAGAACTTTGCCACGGCCACAGGATTTATCTGGAAGCAAGAACAAGTTGCTTCTGCCTTCTCATGCTCCAAACTGTCTGGGACACAGAGGCCTGACAAGAACTCTATAGAATCTAAGCTCTCTTCTTCTCTCCTTTTTCCTTGATTCCCCCAGACTTTATGTAGACTATAGGGATGCCACCATTGAGCCCTTTCTCTGTTATCTTTTCAAATACTGTTCATGGGAACCAGGGTTTAGCCCCTTGATTTCCAAGAGAACCAGCACATTAAAAAGTCAAAAGCTTGACTTTAAAGACAATTCTCTCTGTCATGAATTCTAAAGAGCATGCTTCAGAAAGCAAACCCAGCAAAACCCAGAATGACCCACTGAGGGTCAACCCTCAGGAAGGCTATGCATGCCAAGCATGAGCAGGAAGAGAGAGAGCTGTCTCTCTCAGGTATATTCACCTGCTCAGGTCATGGATGGGGTGGCTGAAACTACAGAAATTTACTCTCTCACAGTTCTGGAGGCTAGAAGTCTGAGATCAAGGCCTTTCTTGGCTTGTAGGTAGCTGCCTTCTCCCTGTACCTCCACACGGTCCTCCTTCTGTGTGTGTCTGTGTCCTAATCTCTTTTTTAAGAACAGCAGTCAAACTGCATTTGGGCTCACCCCCAGTGACCCCATTGTAATGAAATTACCTCTTTAAAGGTCCTATCTCCAAAGATGGTCACATTCTGATGAATTACTGGTTAAAACTTTGACATACAAATTGGGACGGTGGGGGGACACCATTCAGTCCATACCTCCTGGATATCACCACTGCCTGTACGGACAGCAGACTCTTAAAGACTAGAAAACCTGGGGCAGCCTGGGTGGCTCAGCAGTTTAGCACCTGCCTTCAGCCCAGGGCATGATCCTGGAGACCCGGGATCGAGGCCCATGTCATGCTCCCTGCATGGAGCCTGCTTCTCTCTCTGCCTGTGTCTCTGCCTCTCTTTCACACACACTCTCTCTCTCTCTCTCTGTCTCTCATGAATTAAATAAATAAAATCTTAAAAAAAAAAAAAAAAAAACTAGACAACCCGGAAGTAGGAACTCATAAACTCATTCACCCTTCTGAGCACCGGTAGCTGCCAAGTGTTGAAGGGAAAAGTGGAAGGTGAGGACACAGCTCTGGATGAGGAGACAGGCAGTCACAGTACACATGCTGGTGAGGCAAATCCCTACACAGACCAGCCCGTGATTCCTTTTCTTTCCCTCTATCAGCTCCTGCCTCTAGCTTTGGGATGGAAGGAGGGAGTGAATGAAGAAGGAACAGAGGGAAGAAAGAAATCTGTCTGCACTTAGCTTCCAGGATATTAGACTCCCCCTACATCACTGATTGCTCATTTTGGTTTCTTTTGCTGGTTCCTCCTCCTCGCCTGTATTAGGTCCTCGAGAGAAACAGAACCAGTAGAAGATAGAGGTATGAAGAGAGACTTAGTATGAGGAATTGTCTCATGCCTACCATAGAAGCTGAGACGTCCCACCATCTGCTTTCTGCAAGCTGGAGACCCAGGAGTCTGGTGGTGTAATTCAGTCCAAGTCTGAGGGCTTAGGAACTGGGGGAGCTGATGGCATAACCCCCAGTGCAGGCACAGGAAGGCAGGCAGGAAGCAGAAGGGGTGAATTCCTCCTTCCTTCAGCTTTTTGCTCTATTCAGGCCCTACATGGATTGAATGATGCCGACCCACACTGGGGAGGGCAGTCTACTGAGTCCACTGATTCAAAGGCTAATCTGATCTGAAGTCACTCTCACATCGCACTCACAATGTTTAATCTGGGCACACCTGGGTCCAGTCCAGTTGACATACAAAATTCACAATCACATAGCCTCAACGTCTTAAGATTGAAGTGCTTCTGGGCTCAATTTATGGTTCTCCTTTTTACCTGCTCATTCTTCTGGTCTCAGCTAGCATTGGGGCTCTAAAGGCCACATCTATGCTGATAACCCCCAAATTTATACCTCCAGCCCAAACCTTACTTCTAAACTCCAGATTCATATATTTATTTGCACTCTAGACCTCTCCCCTTAAATCTCTATTAGGCAGGGCTCAGTCACTGCAGTGTGCAACTCTTGATCTCGTGATTATGAGTTCAAGCTCTATGTTGGGTGTAGAGATTACTTAAAAATAAAATCTTAAAAAAATGTCTATTAGGCATATCAAATCAGCAAAAACAGAACTTTTGAGTTTCCATACCCCACCCCTGTAATACATGCTAAATCTGTTCTCCTTGGAGCTGGAGAATATCTCTATTCCTCCAGTTGCTCAAGCCAAAACTCTTAGAGTCATCCTTTACTTCTTGCTCTCAAATCCCACATCCAGTCCCTCAGAAACTTTTGTTGGTTCCATCTTCAAATACGTATGTGCAGAATCTGAGCACATTTCTCACCAGGCCAACAGCTAGTTGTTCAGATTCCCATTGCCTTTTTCCTGGATTGCTGTGGAGCCTCTGGAGTGTTTCTGTTCCTTCCACCCCCCTCCCAGACAGCCTAGTCACCATAACAACCAGGATGACCCCCTTAAAATATAAGCCAGATCTTGCCTCTCCTTCCAGAAAACCTCCCATAGCCTCCCATTTCAAAGTCAAAGTCTGAATCCTTGAAAAGTCCCCCATGATCCTTCCCCCGCGCCTGTGACTTCACCTTTTACTGATGTCCCTGATTCACTCTACTCCAGCCAAATCGCACTGTCCTGCTTACTCTCCTCTGAATACTCCAGGCACATTCTGATCTTGAGCCCTTTGCACTGACTCTTCCCTCTGCCCCAGATGTCCATGCACCTAACTTCCTCTCATGTCTTTACTCAACTGTCACCTTCCTAAGTAGGCCAACCCAGACAACCCTATTTAAAATTGCAACTGACTGGCTGTTTTGTCTGCTACTTTCAATCTTCCCGACCCTGTCTGATTATGTAAAAATTTCCTTTTCTTTCCATTACATTTATCATCTCCTGACATATGATATAAACCATTGATTTTAAATCGCATATACTTTTCATCAGACTTCTCTCTCTGGAATGTTGTGGAAGGTCCTTGAGAAGACATGACTGCCAGTTGACATGTGAGCTAGACGTTGGCAGTTGGAGGCTCCTAAACCCTTCTCCTGTCCTTGCATGTGGGTTCCCCCTTTTTTCCCTGTCCCCCAGTGGTTGCTCCAAGGATGCAGCCTTGAGATAGTGGTGTGTGGTGTTAAGAACACCTTCACCGCTCATAAACTGAACCCAGTTAAGGGCTCCTTATAAACTTTTGAGATGTGGAGGGTGGGTGTGAGGATCCACTTGTCTTGCTGCCATCTAACACAAGGCTTATATGGATGTTCCCTTGCTTATTAAACCTGACCCCCCAACCTGGAGTGGCTGTTTCCTTCTTCAATCTCTCCCTGCCCTCTCAGTGCTGGGGCCAGTTTCAGATTGCACCCAGGAAGCTGCCAAGGGGATTATGAACCAACAAGTAGTGAGCCTGCCTGGAGAGAGAAGGAATGAGGCACCTGTGGGGAGACCCCAGGTTGCCAGCTGCCTCTCTTTGTGGCGGGAATGGGGGTCGGGGAGCCTGGTTTGTTAGATGCTTGTGGACTGTCTCATGAGTATGGGGACACCCCGCAAAATGCCAGGTGCTATCAGGAGCTTATTTGAGAAAGTGTGCATCGCTCACTGCAGCAGAGCAGAGAAACAAATGGATGGCGAGATGGGCTGGCCTCTCCTGTGGACATCTAGAGGCTGAGCTTGAGTTAGAAAGCTAGAAAAGCTGAGGTTAGAGAAGAGTGTGGGAGTGTCCACTAGTCCGCTGGCTTTGGGGCTGGCAGGCAGGTGGGGGAGCAGGATAATAAGTGAGAGGCCTCAGCATGCCACTCTGTGGAGCTAACATCTGGGCACTCACAACAAAGCCTGGTCAGGACATGAAGATGTGGAATCTCTGGGAAAGTGATGAGAATGAAGAGGAGGGTGGAGTGGTGATTGATGAGGAAACAGACAAAATGCCCCCTGCCCTCCGAAAACAAAGGAAATTTTAAACAGCAGTTCCCCCAAAACTCAATAAAAAGTACTTTGTCGGGTGTCTGATAACAGACTAATTTGCCTCATGGGAGGGACAAAATAAACCTTTCAAACCTTTCCCCCAAGGCTACCTGCACAGCCTGAGACCCGTCCCTGTCGAGCTTCCCCACAAGTAAAGCAGGCCCATTACACTGATGATAGGACACTGACATGTGAAGATTTGCCTCTGCTGCAGGACACCTCGCAGATTAGGTTTCTGGAGCATCTGTTTTGTGTTGTTGTTGTTTTAATAATCTCTACACCCAACATGGGGCTCAAACACATGACCCCAAGATCAAGAGTAGTGTGCGCTACAACCGAGGCAGCTGGGCATCCCTGCTGGAGCACCCGTGAGGGAGGGGATGGACAGTGAAACCACAGAATCAAGGCTCAGGCACCACCATAAGGTTTTGGGAGCTGTCTGGTCAGATAAGACTCGCGTTGTCCCACAGGCTGTGATCCATAAGGTACAAGCTTACCCAAACCCTAAGAATGTGAAAGAGGTACGCAACTTTGTCGGGATTTTGGAGTCTGGAGGACTTTTATTCCCCACCTGGCACAGAGCCTCTGACCCTTATGTGGTCTGGTAAAGAAAAGGGCTGTATGGGCAGAGGGAAGAGCAACAAGCCGCCTTTGAGAAAGCAAAAATATGAATGAAACAGACAAAGCTCTGGACATCTTCCAAGCAGGGCTGCCACTGAGTTAGATGTGTCTGTGACTCCAGAAGGTATGGGTTAGGCCCTGTGGCAGAAAATAACACACAAGGAGAAAGTGCCCATAGGATACACGATTCAGCTCTGGGAGGACAGAGCCCAGTATACCCCCATGAACACAAGCTCCTAAGTACACACAGCTCTCCTCCAGGTAGCCTTTCATACAGCATCCAGGAGGCTGAGCTCAGCATGGTCTGGTTAGTGATTATGTATGGGCCCCAGCCATTAACCCTCTGCACTCATGACTCTGACCGTGAGAAGCCAAGGGATGGATGATCATGAATAAGACTTTGTGGGATCAGGATATGTGGCAAGACATCGGGGGGCATCTGCCAGAGAGCAAGGCATTCCTCACTTTTTTCCATGTCCCAGCTCATGAGGCACTGACACCCCCTGGCTACTAGGAAGCTGGTGCCCTGTAGGTAAGAGCTCTAACTACTAACTCTTCACCCAGCAGATAGGGTGCACAGGAAGGGTGGCCACCACAGTGCCCAAGGAAAATGACGTATTGGTAAGAATGCTGGATTGTCCTTGAAGTACAGTGACATAGTCAAAGCAGTAATAGCATGTCTGGGTGTTCCCAACGATGCCCAAGGCAACCACCATGGTAACCATTCGCCAGAGTTCCCAGTTGATGAGGGATTGACAAATTGATTACATTGACCCTCTTCTTCCGAGTGAGGGCTCTAAATATGCCTTGGTTTGTGGACACTGCATGTGGCCTGAAACCAGCTTTCCTCTGTCACCACACAAACCTGGTTGCCACAATTAGGGGGGAAGAAAAACTATCATGGGTAGACACCCTCATCAACTAGACTGCCATATCACAAATCATGACATGCTAGACTGGGCAACAGAACAGGACATTGAACAGATGTTCTGTCTCTCCTGAAATGCACAGGCAACAGGGTTGGTAGAAAGAAAAAAAAATGGAATATTAAAGGAGCAGATCAAATTACTAACAATGGTGGGGTGGGCTGAAGTTCTGACTCAGTCTTTAAGACATTTGAATCATCAACCAGTAGGGCCTGTTGCCCATATACCAGACTGGGGACCCCCATTGAGGCACAGGATACTGTAAAAGTATGGAAGTCATGAGAAACAGCCAGTACCCCGACTCTCACTGTGGATGAATGCGCTATGCTGCTGAGGATGCCAAGCCCCATCACACCCAGGAAATGAGTTGTCTACTGAATGTATGGGATGCCCCAGCAGGATGGATGAGTTACTTGGCATTGCTAGGTGATGGGGAAGTGCTCAATCTCCACTAGAATCTGTTGTCAAGACCTTTGAAATGCACACTGAGGGGCACCTGGGTAGCTCAGTTGGTTAAGCATCTGCTTTAGGGTCAGATCATGATCTCAAAGTCCTAGGATCGAGTCCCATATTGGGCTCCCTGCTCAGCGAGGAGTCTGCTTCTCCCTCTCCCACCACACCACTTTGGCACTTGTGTTCTCTCTCAAATAAAATCTTTAAGGAAAAAAAAAAAAAGTTCACCTAGCAAGTCCTAAATAGCTGATAAGCCTGCCCTTACTGAACATTGAAATGACTCTACGTTTTCCAAATAGAATGTTGTGTGTTCATACTGATGAGAGTGGTAATGTGTCATCTTTATTAAATCATGTGACACAAGTGAACACCCTGATGATCCAAACTCCAGCTTAGGGGACTTGATAAATCAGTAATTCAGATCATAGGCTCTTGTAGAAAAATGTGTCACTGCTTTTGGGAATCATTGGCATATGCCAGTGCTCCAGGTAGCTAGCACAGGAGCCAGCTCCATGCTAGGGAAACTCCTTGCTGACTGCTCAGGGCCCATTGCAGAAGAGGGGGCTTTAAGAGTGGTCATGAGGAGGTAGTGTTGGGCAAGGTCATCAACAAGAGGGGACTGGGAGTTGCCTGTGAGTTGGTGCAATCAGAGGCTCCTCACCTCCCTTCCCTGTGCTTACAGTGTGGCTTCTGCTTGCCTTTCCAGCTCCCAGAGGCTGCTTGAAGGGTACGGCCTTGAGACGGTGATGTGATATTGAAGACACCTGCATGGCATACATACCCCAGCCCAGTTAAGGCCTCCATATAAACTTTTAAGATGTAGCAAGTATTGCAAGGACCCACTCATCTGCTGCCACCCAAGGCAAGCAAAGCTACCTTTGCTTACTAAATCTGCCACCTACAAACCTGGAGTGGGCTCTTTCTCCTCTTTTCCCTGCCTTCTCAGTGCATGGGCTGGTTTCAGATTTCACCTGGGAAGCTCCCGAGGTGGTTGTGAACCAACAAATAACATTCCATGAGGTCAGGAGTTGATGGTTCTCTTCAATAAGTCCTTAGAGCAGTGCTTGACTCACATAGTAGATAATAAAAAAATCTAAAATAGACCATTTTTTTCAGTCCATGTTCTGAGTGCAGAGATTACTTAAAAATAAAATCTTCTAAAAAAGAAACTGGAAATAAAATACCATAAGGTTAGTCTTTCTCACATTTGCTCTCCTGGATTCTATTCTTAACTGTTTGACCTTAGACAAGTCACTTAACTTCTGTTCCAGCACTATCCAGAACTTTCTGTAATGATAGTCATGTTCTATAGCTGTAACATCCAATATGGTGGCCACTAGCCACATACAGTTACTGAGTATTTGAAATGTGGCTAGTGCAACGGAGGAACTGAATTTTATTTAATCTTCCTGAATGTTTTTTTTAATCTTCCTGAATTTAAATTTAAGTAGCCACATGTGGCTAGTGGCTACCCTATTGAACAGCATAGGTTCCTTGTCTGACCAATGAGGAGCTCGTGTGTATGTGGAGTACCCAGCTGGCAAGGACAGGAACTCCGCACAGGCTCCTGCCCATCCCCTGCCCCATGCTGCTGCAGCAGACCACAAGCAAGGAACCCGACCTGATCGGAGGCACAGTCCCCTATGCAGGTAGGGGGGACCAGAGTACATTTTTAAGGGCAAGCTTGGAGAGAGAACACCAGTGAGGACCCTATGAAGAAGTAGATGAAATAAAAGCACCTCAGGACATTTCCCATAGGTGGATTTAGATGATCACATTTTTTATGCTTTCAGACTGCTCAGAAGTCCTTAGAAGTGCTTTGGGATCAGTGGAGAGTCTTGTACATGGGAGCTGAGCCATGGACTTCTTTCCCACTCTGCACTTAGCTGGTTTTCAGGTTGGGTTTCTTCTGTTACAGGGTTTAAAATTCACTTAAATCTCCTAAAATACACCTTGGAAATACAGTCCATAAATGTGAAACACAGCCAGCTTGGCACTAGCACAGGAGATATGGTGCAGCTCAGTTAAACTAGTGCAAAAGGCCATAAAATTGTAGTGTCCCAGGCTGAGTTTTGAAAACTCAAATAACTCGTGGTTCTTTGGATCTCAAATCTTCAGATTTAAAGTCACAGATTCCTGGACTTTTTTATTCATCCATATTTAATAACAAACATTGAAACCTGATCCTTTTTTTTAAATTCCAATACAATTTACTACATTCTATAGAAGGACACAAATTAAAGACCAAATGTGGACACATATCAGGGACTTGACTTGAACGACCAAAGATGGCTCTACATGCACTAGTGAGGATAAACAACACTCAGCAGTGATTGACAAAAATAGGAAAGAAAGAAGAAAGATGTTTCAAGACTGTCTTCAAAGACACCCCCAAAGACATCAGGGGAACTTTGCTAGAATGATATAGAAGCCCACTTAGATTCTGCAGTCTTCTACTGGTGAAGGAGGAGGGGCCGGAGGTTCTGTAGGGCCAGCCACACTAGAAGGGACTTGCTCCAGATCCAGAGTGGAGGATATCGCCCTGGCTTCATCGCTTTTCTTAGTAAATCGCTCTTTTCTGGGAGGAAAGGCACAGTGAATGTTTTCTAAATACATGTAGGATTAAAAAAAAAAAAAAAAAAAAACAGATCCCAGCACCTAAAGAGAACGAGTCAATATTTTGAAGGACAGTTTTCCTGACTCATCTACTCAGTCTCACAGGACTATCAGCTGGCAAGGGGGAGACGTACAATTCTCAGCTTCAATTCTCAGCTCTCCTCAGAGCTCAGCTGTCTCCAGCGGCCCCATGGGTCCGGCCCTACCAGCCAGCATTCTGGAATTTCAGCTGAGGCCAAGCTCTGTCTCAAGGTTTTATTTGCACTCCAGCTATTCTCTGGCTAGTTTTTTTTTTTTTTGTAACGATTATTTTAAAGTTTATTCCTTCATTTATTGAGAGGGAGAGGCATAGGGCAAGAGAGAATCCCAAGCAGACTCCCCACTGAGTGCAGAGCCCAACACAGGGCTCCATCCCACGACCCTAAGGTCAGGACCTGAGCGGAAACCAAGAGCCACTCGCTCAACGGACAGAGCCACCCAGGCGCCCCTGGCAGCTCAGCCTTAAGTTCACTTGGCCTCTCCTTGCTACCTAACTGCGCCCCCTGCACACACGACCCCCGCGCCCCCGCCCCCCCAAGCCTGCAGGCTGTCCTGCCCTTCTCTGGAGTCTAGCAGGGTGTTCCCATCCTCCTCAGGGCTGGGCAAGCCCCGTCTTCAGGAGGAGAGGACTAGCCTGTCAAGTGCTTAAAGAGTCAGATCAGAGTCAACCGTTGCCCTGAAAATCTGCTGTGCTGCTCCTGACCTGCAGGTTCACAGCCACCCCTCCCGCTAAGCTGCTCAGAGGAGGAGGCTGAGACAGGAGGCCATCTGCCTGCTCAGGGCTCGTAATGGGCCGAACTGGAACCCAGTCTCTCGTCTCCAGACCACAAGTACCAGCGCATCTCCCAGTCCGAGCAGAGCCCTAACTTGGCTGACGGGATAGGAGGTGCAGGGAGTGGGGACTAGGAGAGGCTTCAGAGTTGTGGAGGCTCATCCTTCTTCAGTAGATGCTAGAGCCCAGTGACCCCAGGCCCTCTCACAAGGCCCCCTCTCACATCATCAACCCATGGTGTCAAAGCTGCCATGTAACCCTGTCAATGAAGGTTTCCAACACCCCGAATCTTTAAGAAATTGTATATAATTTTTTTTTTTAATCAACTGGTCAAAGTCTTACATCCCCTAAAACTCTATGGTCTTAAGTAGCATTGTGAATAATACTGGATAGAGGTATTGGTATTTCAAACCAATCATTTTTATTTTTTGCCCAACAACACATCAGTTCCAATAAAGCCATTATTCTTACATTCCTACCATACCTGACAAAGAACACAAACCAAAAGTGCCAGCTCTGCCAATTTTTGTCATTTATGCGTGATGAAAATCCTTTCAAGCCAGGTTTCTTGGTGGAAATTTCATTAGGCTGCTCGTCTCTTTTGAGTAGTAACACATTGAGTAGTAACACAACGTGTAGATCCACTTAACCAACACAAGTAAATTGTAATGTGTTCGCATTTGCTGCGAGTGAAGCAGCCTCCTAGATTTCCCCCAGCTTGTAGCTCCCATCCCCCCCCCCCCCACAGGAAAGTCTCCGACTTGACACCTGACCACCTGACACCCAGTCAAGGAACTGCATCGAGCCAGACATCAATTTCAATAGAGCTCGGTTTTCATATAAATTGGAGTATAACCTTTTCTTTCTGCACCTTTATATAGCAGATATCTTGGGCACCCAACCAGATCAGAGGAGCTCAGCCCAGAGAGAGGACAGGGAACTCCCAGAGGCCATTATGAGCTTGTCAGAATTAGCAGACAAAAATACAGGGTACCCAGTTAAATCTGAATTTCAGATAAACAGCTGATTTTTTACTCTGAGCAGATCACAAATATTGCACAGATGTACTTAGGCCAAGAAAACTTCTTGTTTCTTGTTTTTTATTTAAAATTCCAATTTCAGGGCAGCCCTGGTGGCCCAGTGGTTTGGCGTCCACCTTTGGCCCAGGGTGTAATCCTGGAGACCCGGGATCGAGTCCCACATCGGGCTTCCTGCATGGAACCTGCTTCTCCCTCTGCCTGTGTCTCTGCCTCTCTCTCTCTCTCTCTCTCTGTGCCTCTCATGAATAAATAAATAAAATCTTTAAAAAAAAAAGAAGTCTCTTAAAAATTTTCCAATTTCGCTAGGACATCCTGTATTGTATCCACCAGCCCCATCACCATCAGGGGAAGGCGTCAGGCAGCGGAGGTTCAGAACTCCGACCTGCCCCCAGGTCCTGGCTGCTGCCTGGCCGGCAAAGCCTCTCAGCGGGCCCAGAGCAGCTGTTGGCAGCTCTCCCAAAGGCCGGCCAGCGTGGTCCCGGGCGCGGGGCATGCACTGGTGGGGAGGAAAACTGCCTGCCTGCAGGGAGCTTACAGCCTAGTTGGGAATGAGGACAAGCTTCCCAGAGTCCACGCTGTCCCCAAACTTGGCAAAGTCACACGTTTTTATATCGGGAGGGTGCATGGCAACTCCCATCCAATTACCAAAGTGATCCCCACCCCCCAATGAAGAGCCACTGATCTGAAGTTCATCTCAGCACCCTTATCACCTGCTGAAAGACACATAAATCTGTTTCCCAGGGTGAGTGACAAAGTGCTTTCTCACCCATAAAATCTGCCTTGAAGCAACGAATGAATGCATTTGAACAGATTTATGCAAACCAGTGTCTCCTGCAGTTTCAGGTATCTGTGGGATCAGCACTTATGCTCCATCCCTGCCCCTCCCCCAGTGCACCAAAAGCTCTCAAGTACCTGGTGGCCATGGTGACTCTGCGTCTGGTCACCTCAGAGGCCAGGTCTCCATAGGGCAGGTTGTTGCCATTGATTGTGGGGCTCTTCTGAGCCATGGCCTTACATGCAGAGGACTCAAGGAATTTGGGTTCACCGCACCTGTGAATCTGTAATACAAACGCCAGTAAACATCCCTCAGGGGTCAGATGCGGGTCCAGCACAGGATGGTTTGCAGAGCATTTCTGCTGCCACATCCTCAGCGGGTCCTCCCTACAACCCCACCCCCTCATACTCCCCAAGCCTCACCTGTCTCGAGGCAGATATTTCTTCAAAATCGAGGGCAGTTATGATTACCCCCAAGTAAAAAGCTGGGGAAATAGAGGCCCAGAGAGGTGACCCGTCTCTCCCCAGGTTGCACAGCCAGGCCCTGTGCTGTCCTCCTTCCCCTCTAACAAGTGCTCCTCCCACGGACCCCTCCCCTCCCAGAGCTGTTTGGCATCACTGACGCGTGCAGAGCTTTATTCCCAGAGTGCTTGCCTTCTAAGGAATAGGAAGGGGACACGGGCCAAGCTGGGGCTGACAAGGCTACTTGTTCAGATGCACACCTGGCATAGACTCTGGGCGCTTGATTGTTAACAAAGTCCCAGCAGCCATCCATTTAGGGCCGGCTACCCTGGGATGTCCTTTTACGTTCTCTTATGTGACAACCACAGTAACTGTGCAAGGAAAGTTCTGGGATCTCCGTCGAATGAACAGGGACCCGGAGCTGATTCAGTGGCTTCCCTGGCAGGGGGTGGGGCACGGAGCTGGAATCTGAACTGAGGCCTGCCTGGCTTCAAAGACTCCACTATGCAGCCAAGCGACCCCCAAGTTCTGTCCCAGGGACAAGCCACCTCAAAGGAACAGGCGAGGAGGCTCCATCACACTCTCGAGGTGACCCTGTGGCGTCAACTGCGGTGGCCTGAGCTCACCAGCCTGATCTTCTGGCTGGGAATTTTGTTCTTAGGAGTTACACTAGACCCATTTACCTTTTGATCCCAGCTCGGCTCGGCATAGGACCCCTTCCACACTTCAGCTCATGGTCCCGGGGAGGAATGCCCCATACAGACTCCGTACCCACAGGGCAGCTACGCCTCCTCGTCAGAGAAGGGAAAGACTAACATGCCACCGCTGTCCCCCACGCTTGTTTTATTCCCATGTAGTCACGCGCTCTCGGGAGCTGCCCTTAATAGGATTGCTTGGCCCCTGGGAAGGTAGCAGCTGATGCAAATTTTCCCTGAAGACATGCCTTGATCAGGAACCCCCACAGATGTTGCAGGGAGAAGAGCAGCGGAAGGGCCCTGTGGCACGTGGGATGCGAGGAAGCCCCGCCTTAGATGCTGCTAATCGTGACATCCTGACATGTGATCTAACGACCACGTTTTCTCAAGCGAATTCACGTGCACTCCTCCCCCTAGCCTTGCTCCCAGCCTTGCTGATGATTCACAGCACTTGGCTGTGACTGTGCCTCACCCTGCTGAGGCGGCAGGTGCTTCGGCTTTGAGGTGGAAAGGATTGGTTTCAGGACTCTCGCTTTTGAGCTGAGCGATCTTGGGCAAGTGATTTCACCTCTATGAGCCTCGGTTTTCTTACCTGCAAAAGGGGAGTGACACTCTTCCTCCTAGGGCAGTAGTGATGGTTGAGAAAATATTTGCAAAAATCCCTCATTTTTACATTTTTTTCACTTAAAAGTGTTTAAATATACGCCCTAGGATGTATATAGATGTATACATACATTTAGCCCCAGGATGAATACAGATCTGTGTGTATACATAGGTTGCCCCTCATGTCATGCCGTTGATGGAAACCTTTTCCTCACAACTATAGTTTTTGAAAGCAGGAGCTCTATTTTTCCCTTCCCTCCCCTCCCGGGGCCTGGCAGAGTGTTGAGATCCTAGTGGGAGCCCAACAATGACTTACATTGAGTTGGAATCTGTGATAGCATTGTGCTCCCATGTTTTCTTCAGCCATATGATTAGGGAAGTCTCTGAAGTATGTAGGATTTTCAAAGTGTAAACAAATATCTGCATTGTGTTTGAATATGTCACAAGCAACTGTTAAGTGTCAACTTCGGAAGGGACACAGTGACTGCATTGATTTCTTAAAATGGTTTTGTGTTTGCTACTGTTTGACACAATAGCTTTGGAGGACATTTCAGCTTTAGATAGAAACCTTTGTTTGCTATCATTCAGATACATCTAGAGCAATTAAATGCATTACAAACCCGGTCACTTCCTCCTACACTAGGTCTCCTTTATGATGGTCCATATGTATCTGAGACATGTTTCCGAGTTGTGACATCCAAGCACAAAGTTTTCGGTCCAGATGGGTAAGAAGCAGCGCTGGTAATAAAGCAGTTTGGCAGTAAGAGGGTCTTTCCTCACACTGAGCACAATAAAACCCCAATGGAAGGAAACTGCTGCTTGCAGAGCTGGGATTCCAAATATCGTCTGCCTGGCATCAAAGTTTACAAACTTAACCATGTTTGTCCACTCATGAAACACATGGGTGGGTAAGATAAAATGGGAACGTGTATTCTCTAGAAACAACAGACAAATATATACAACTACCAACATGATTATTAATTGTAAATAGTGGCAGTGAACCTTCTGTTAGGCTCTCTTAGTTAAATGCGTGGCACACGGAGTGAGGTGATTTGAGTGATAGGAACTGCTGTGAGGGTCCACACAGCAGAAGAGGGATGGGAATCCTCTTGGGAGAACAGGATGGGCGGCCCTACTGGACTTCCCAGGAAGACGTGAACTGGAAAGTCTAGGGACTCCATTACTTTGCCATTCCTACAACAACAGGTGCCCAAGGCTCCAGGACTCTACCATGACTGTGACTCACTCACAATCACGGGGAACCTTACAAACCCGGTATGATGTCTGTAGATTGTAGGATAAGCAGCACTAACGTGAGATTGTGAGCCCCTGCCGGTACTCAACCCCCTGGCCCACTCCAAAGTCTTTGCACTGTTTGGCTGAGTGCCAACCTGAGGCATGCTCACCTCCCGTAGCTATGACTCATCTCACTTTAAAGTTGTGACTGCAAACTTCAAGTGGGAGCTTATCCCAGGCCTAGAAACTTTTCATCTCAAACCTCAGACACTTCTTCCCAGTCTTCATTCTGCGTGGGAGGCTGAAGCAGTGGTAAGAACCCGCAAAGCACATCTCCCCATATTCTTCGCCTCTTCATCCACACCTACAGTTGAACCACCGGCCGTCTGAACCCTTTTCCGAAGTCACGCTCACACTCGAGCACCAGACTTCATCCTCCCTCACCCACTCACGCGTGGTCTTTGCTCAGCAGTCCTACCCTCCCAAACATCAACTTTCCGCTCTCTGTTGGCTCTTTCCCAACAGGGTACAAGCATGTTATTTCTTCTGTCTTAAAACCCTCTCTTGAACCCACTGATTTTTCCCACACAAAACAAATAGGCAAAAGTTTCTTGGAAAAGAGTGGTCTGTATCTGCTGTCCCTAATTCCTTTCCTTCCACGCTCCATCAAACCCACTCCAGTGGCACTGGAAACCATCAACGGCTCCCTCCTTCTGGAGACACTTTCTTCCTTGACTTCCAGGACACCACATTCCCCTGCTTCAAGTGCACTGGTTACTCCCTCAGTTCCTTGGCTTGTTTTTTCCTATCTTCCTACCATTGGAGCATCCTAGGCTCAATCCTTGAATCTCTTCTGTTCTCTGCACACATTTCCCTGTGATCTCACTTAGTTGTATCATTTAAATACCATCCATAGGATGATGACAACCCTCTGTCTTTCTGTGGTCCAGATCTGTCCCCTGCACTCCAAATTCAGACATAAAAAAATAATAATAAAAAATAAAAATACAAAAAACAAATTCAGACATCAGCTGCCTACTGGACATCTACATTTAACTAATAACCATTTAGGAGCGACATGTCCAAGACTGAGCTCCAATCAACTCCTTCAAATAGGTGCCACCATCTTTCTCATTTCTTTTCATGGCAGCCCCCCCCCCCCCCCATCCTTTTGGCTGCATGAGCCTCAAATCTGGAAGTCATCTTTGCCTTTATCTCTCTCTCTCTCTCTCTTTTTCTCAGATTCACATTTAGTTCATCATCAGGTGAAGTTTTAGCTCCGATCTTTAAGTTATACTCAGAATGCAGGCAGTTCTCACCACATTCACTGTCACGCCCTGGCCCACAGCTCATCATCTTTGGCTGAATAATTGCAATGCCTCCTAACTGGTCTGCCTGTTGCATCCTTGTCCCTCTGTCAGCCTGTTCTCAACACACAGCCAGAGCGATCCTTTTAAATTACATCATGTACTCTTCTGCCTCAAACTCTCCAGTGGCTTTCCATCTCACTCAGAGGAAAAGCCAGAGCCTTTACAGTGGCATTCAAGGCCCAGTACAGTCTGCCCTCTTCACTCAGCCCCAATTTTTCTGACCCCAACAATGATCACTTTCTCCTTTTCTGACTCTGCTTCAACTTCTAGCCTCCTTACTGTTCCATAAACACCCAGGGACACTCTTTAAGAAGCCAGGCTTTGCACTTGTTGTCCTCTGCCTGGACAACTCTTGCTGCAAATATCTAATCTAAAGTCTGACTCCTCTCTTCCTTCATGTGTCTGTCTGTTCAGTGCTGCCTGAACAGCGAGGCCTTCCTGGAGCGCTCCAAAAAGTAGGAGAGTGAACGTCTGCTATGTTCACTGACGTATCTCAACACCTAAAAACACTGTTTTGGCATTTCGGCGTGTGGTAGTGGATGCTGTGGTGTGCCCTCCGGATCTGCTTTCGGACAAGGCCCTTGTCATCCTGGCTGCTGGCAATGTTGGTGGCTGACAGCTTTCAGCTGCAGACAGGTGCCTCCGCCAAGTTCATGCCCCTCCCCTAGAGACAAAGGAGAGCCCTCATCCAGCCTCCTTGCCTCACTTTGGAATCGCCGGATGGATGTGGGATGTCCGGATCTGCAGCTGCCTGTAGAATAAGCTGAGGCCTTTATTGTAACTCCTCCTACTTGCTCTGCTCTCCTGCAGGTCCTGACATGGAGGCCCCTCCACCAGTGAACTTCCCACACATAAATCGTCACTTCAGGGGCACCTGGGTGGCTCAGTGGTTGTGCGTCTGCCTTTGTCTCAGGTCATGATCCTGGGGTCCTGGGATCAAGTCCCACATCAGGCTGCCCACAGGAAGCCTGCTTCTCCCTCTGCCTGTGTCTCTGCCTCTCTCTGTGTCTCTGATGAATAATCAATCAAACAATCAATCAATCAGTCAATCTTCAGTGTTTCCCAGGAAACTCAAACTAACACCCGTGGACACCAGCAGTGCTTTGAGGAAGTGGAGCCTAAAAACAGATTTTGGCGGTGGGTTACCAGGCAAAGGCGGCCCGGTCACCGGTGGCAAGCGGAGCGCTCATAGCCCCTGGCAGTGGTAACAGCCAGTTGTTCAGGTTTTCATCGGTGGTGCATGGGGACGGGATTCTGCTGCATAGTACGGTATCTCACGCTTTTGAAAGGCTCCGGGGAAGTACTGTGAGGACTTCCTGCCGAGGGTGGAAAGCTAGCAGTGCTTTTGGGAGAGGCCAGGAGAAGCGTAGCTCTTGATCTGCAGTTGAAGGGGAGGTGAGGAGGAAGCCACCCTGGCAGCATGGAAAAGGACCCTACTTCTCCCTGACCAAAGGACAGCGGACGCGGGGGGTACGGCGAAGACTTCAGTTCTGAACTACAGAGCATCCCAGAGAAGGCGGCCTTCTCGGTCCCAGCAAGGCAGGAAAGGAGACTTGGGATGAAGACTTGTGGGGGCTACATTTGGAGGCCGTGAAAGCCCTGACGCACCTGCTCCCTCAGGGCTGCGGGAGTGACCCCGTGCTCCCCACTGGAGACCCGCACTCCTGCCTGAAGATGCGCCAGGGGCCGCTGCCTTGTGAGGCAACACGCGCGCCCTCAGGATGCCCCTTCTGGCCAGCAGACCGCTATGGGTGTCCGGTCACCAGGTAACTCACCAGAAGGTGCCGGGTCCGCTGAGAGAGGAAGGGACTAGAGTAGGAAGTGGCTGCAGCACTCGACTGGTTCCCAGGAAGCCACTGGGTCCCGAGAACACTGGGCCAGGAGGGGCTGGGAGATGACTCTCCTGAGCTATGCTTCATTCCCCAGCGGGGACCCTGGGGGATGGCGCCCACCTGCTCCCATGACGGCTCTTGGAAGCTGGGAGTAAGGGACAGCCCACACTGAATAAAGTAGAAATTCTAGAACAGAGGGAAGAAGGGAACAAAAGGATTAGAGAAATGGACATCCTAGACCGGAAATAATGTAGAAAGGGCAGAAAACTCGCCAGTTGAGTACGCTCTGCGGGTGAGCCTGGAGGATACTCACTTTACCAAAGGGACAAAGTAATTCCTGCACTAACGGGTTCCAGCATTACTGGGAAACTCAGGGGGTGGCTGACCTCTGTAGGCCGAGGTCACAGCACGAGATGCAATTGTTGCAATTGGCCTCACAGAGCAGTGAGCAAAAGAGGTTATAAAATAAGAGGTCAGTTGGGATCCCTGGGTGGCTCGGTGGTTAAGCATCTGCCTTCAGCTCGGGGCCTGATCCTGGAGACCCGGGATCGAGTCCTGCGTCAGGCTCCCTGCATGGAGCTTGCTTCTCCCTCTGCCTGTGTCTCTGCCTCTTTCTGTGTGTGTCTTTGACTTTTATGAATAAATAAAATTAAAAAAAAAAAGAAAAGAAAAGAGGTCAGCTAGGCGTGCGCAATGATCAGAAACATAGAGGCCAGGAATAGAGAGTCCTGGTCCAGGTGTGACCCAGTGAGTCCCCTCGGTCTATGCTCAGTGGACATTTCCAGATGTTTTGAATATATAATTGGACATACTTGTAGGCTGGCAGTATTCTAACATGGGGCCCTGGCCTCAAGGCAGAGCTGTTACAGTGGAAAATGCTAGGTTGCCTCCCCTCCCAGCAGAGTAAATAAATGTCTGGGGGTAAAGTGGGAACAGCCCTGGTCAATGCTCTCCTTAGAAACCTAAAGGGTGGGACACCTGGGAGGCTCAGCGGTTGGGCGTCTGCCTTCAGCTCAGGGCATGATCCTGGAATATGGGATCGAGTCCTGTGTCAGGCTCCCTGCGAGGAGCCCACTTCTCTCTCTGCCTCTCTCTCTCTCTGTGTGTCTCTCATGAATAAATAAATAAAATCTTAAAAAGAAAGAAAGAAACCTAAAGGGTGCAGGGGTAGTAGTTCCTAGAACATCCCTATTTAATTTGTCCCTCTGGCCTTTACAAAAACCACACTGAAGACGATACAGCAAACTCAACAGTTGTAACCCGATGTAGCTGCAGCTGCCACGTTCAAAGTCCTGTTTGTTAGAGCAGACTGATGTGGGCCTACCCCACCAGTGAAGTTTTTAGGGATCCAACGGTCTGGGGCATGCTGTTCCATTACCTCCCAATTAAGGGACTAAATATCATTCCTCCCACCACTCACCACTCATCTTAGAAGAGCATGGTGACCGGCAGGCTTCTTTGGATTCCGAAGCAGCATGTTCCAGACTCAGGAACACTGCTCCACCTACATACCGAGCGACGTGGAAGTGTGCCAGCTCTGAGCAGGTTCTGGAACAGGGGAAGCCCCTCCAGGTGCAGATGGTGGGGCAGGTGCAGTCACAGCCACTTGGTCAGTATTACCTAGAAGGCCTCAGGGCATTAAAGGTACTGGTGATGAAACAAGCTGTTGTGTGCGAAGCTCCAGTAGGAGAATTGCAATGCAAGGCCATCTGTGATGGAGTTTTATACAAGCTTCCTGGGGGATACTGAGCCCCTGTCCTTGGGATACGAAGGGATGAAATGGCCAGAACTGCCCGTCTTGAGTGGTTCTGCTAGACCCTCAGAGCCCTGAGTCTGAGCAGGCCCTGCTACGATCCATCGTAAGAGGCAAGTGACACCTCCAGAACAGCAGAAGTAAGGCCCAAGGGACAAGCAGGTGACTCAGGGCCCCACAGCTTCCAGCAGTATCACACCAGAACCTCTCCCTAAGCTCACCCCAGTGTGTGCATGAAAGGTCCCTGATGGTCAGCTCAGACAGAAGGGAAAACCTCCAGTCTGGTTCTTGTCAATTCGACATGTGGGTCTGACCCACAATTGGATATGTGGCCTCGAACCACAGCGATGAGGGCAAATCGTCCTGCACTTGGGTGACTGGAATGGACACATTGTAGATATGGTTTCGCTTTTTCTGCCTGCAGGACCTCAGCTGGCATCGGCGGAGAGCTTATGGAGTGTTTTTCCATCCTGGTGGTATCCTGTGTGTCTTTGGACCACAGAACCTACATGACGTCAAGAGACGTGCAGTGGGCATATGGCAGGGAGCCACTCTGTCTTTTTTTTTTTAAAGATTTATTTATTCATTAAAGACAGAGAGAGAGACAGAGAGACAGAGAGACAGAGACACAGGCAGAGGGAGAAGCAGGCTCCATGCAGGGAGCCTGACATGGGACTTGATTCTGGGGCTCCAAGATCACATCCTGGCCGGAAGACAGATGCTACACCGCTGAGCCACCCAGGGATCCCCGGAGCCACTCTGTCTATACACCTGCTACCCCCTAAAAGCTGCCAGCCCGCTAGGATGGAAGGGCCTTCTGAAGACACAGTGGAGGGGTCATGTGGGGGAGAGGAGAATACACTCCCGGGTGCTGTGGCAGGAAGTGTCTAAGACTCCCTGATGATCCTGGCCTCCTGTCATCCACCACTTTGTGCAATCTCCGCCCCTTGAGTGTGCACCTACTGACTGACTCCTAAGAAACTGAATATGGACAAGTGGCAGGACGTTACTTCCAAGACAGTGTTACAGGAAGACCGTGGATTCTGTCTTGGGTGCTTCCTCACTGCCTCTCGGATGGATTGCTTGGAAGCCAGCAGTCCTAACAGGAGGCGGCCCCGTGGAGAGGCCCAGTGACCAGGGGCCTGAGGGCTGCTGACAAGCATGAGTGATCTTGGAAGAGGATGGTCTCCCCGTGAGCCCTAAAATGAGGCTGCAGCCTGTCATGAGCTTTACGGCACTCACAAAAGGCCTAGAGCCAGAGGCACCTGGCTGCCCCGCACCTGTATTCTTGATCCACCAAAAGAGACAATATTTGTCATTTGAGCTACTAAGTTTTGGGATAATTTGTTACGCAGCATTGGGTAAAATAGATGGATTACCCTTTTAGAAACCAAGGGTGGAGAGGAGTTTACCATCACTCCCAGTGACCCACTTGGAGAATTTGGGTTTCCCATCCCTGCAATGCTGGGCCCTGTGGGGTTAGAAATTGCTCTGAGAAGAGGAATACATCTACTAGTGACACAGGAACATACCCATTCAGCTTTTTTTTTTTTTTTAGGATTTTATTTATTTTCTTAGAGAATAGGAGCAGGGAGAGGGGGGAGAGTGAGGGAGAATTTCATCGCTGAGCATAGAGCCTCACTCAGGGCTTGATCTCATCATGACCCCGAGATCATAACCCTATGATCGTGACCGGAGTCGAAATCAAGAGTTGGATGCTTAACGGACTGAGCCATTCAGGTGTCCCAGGAACATACCCATTAAACTTTATAGCTTAGAGTTACTTTGGGATCATTTGACAAGGAACAAGTGAGGAAAGAAGTTACTGTTGGGCAGAGATACTTGACTCTAGTCACGAGGAGGCTGGACCAGGGAAGAATATGTCTGGCCTCAAGCCATCTGCGGCGGGAGACATGCAGCTGCCCGTTGTAGACAGGCCTGGTGAACAAGGCCTCGGACTCCCTCGGTGATCAGGACCTGGTTAAGGCATCCTGACTAGCAGAGGGGTGAGCCAACAGAGCAATCTAGGATGAGGAAAGATGTCACTCTGGCCTAGAGACCAGCTGCAATGGCAGGGTCTATGTTTTGCCCACTAGCCTTCCTCCAGGAAGAAACCAACCAGAGTCTGAAGCTCTTCCCAGCAGGGCTTCTCTGAGCATATGTGAGTGGCGAGAGGGTGGACCAGGCTGGAGGCTGTGGTGGCCCAGCCTTGCCTCTGAGATGGAGGCGCTCAGATCCCCAGCGGCCGAGTGTGTGGGCTCAAGCTAAGTCTCCTGCCCAGAATTGCCCTCAGCTGAAGACTGCCCCCACCCCCAAATGAGGCGCTCCCTCCTCCTCCCAATAATCAATGTGAAGGTAGATGTCTGGCCCTCTTGCCTCAAGGATACTCAAAGAATATCCTGTTTCCAGAGCATCTCACAGCATCTCCACAGCTTTTGTTGTAATAGCATCCCAGTTCGATACCTCCCGCTGCCCAACCCTCCTTTTCACTTCCTCACAAGTGTTGACCCCAGGGGCAGGCCCCACTAAACGTCCTGTGAGCACCTTTTACACTGTTTCCTATGGTCCCTGACACAAACATGGTAGCAGCTGGACAAACAGTCATTGGGTGCTGTGCTGGCCCTAACCCGTATCACCCAGTTACACAGAACTATGAGAACTGCGGTGAGCTCGGATCTATGCAGGCACCTTTGAATAGGTAGAGAGTTCAAACCATCAAACTGGGAAAGATGTCAATGGTCTTCAACCATTGACAATGGTCAAGCTTCAGTCTCTTTTTGGGAGAGAACCACTTTTTTAGAGGTGGAATCTTATGTGGGATCTCAGCACCTGGGAGCAAGTGTAGAGGGAGTTCGAAGTCCTCTCCACCAGGTGGCTTCTCTCAGCGAAACACCTCTGAGGAAGGAGGCATAATCTGAGGTGGGAAAGAGAAACCCTGGCCTCATCCCATGCTTACAGAAGGCACTGAACTCTAGCACATTCCAGCTTTCTGAAGAGCACAGGCACTAGATTAAGCCATACAGGTTTCACAAGGCAATGAAGTTCTCACTTTCTTTGCAACCTGCCAAACACCTGGCCTTCTATTCACACATATACATTTATATTTGGATAAATACAAATACATTCTATTTATAAAGCCCTGTGAAGAAAATGATCATTTCCATTTTAGAATAGGGAAAAACCGAGGCAGAGTTGTGACTTTTCTGTTTCTTTTTAAAAAGATTTTATTTATTCACAAGAGACACAGAGAGAGGCAGAGACATAAGCAGAGGGAGAAGCAGGCTCCCCATGGGGAATCTGATGCGAGACTCGATCCTAGGACTCCAGGATCACGACCTGAGCCAAAGGCAGATGCTCAACCACTGAGCCATCCAGGTGTCCCAGTTGTGACTTTTCTTAGTAACTTCAAGTCCCGTGCTGCCCATAGCTCTGCCCCATGCTAGTCCCCATGCAAGTGCGGACCAAACCCTGGCTCCTCTCCTGTGATCTCTGGGCAAGTTATCGATGCCTCACCCTTCTGCTGCCCAAGTGAGACAGAAAATAGGACGTACAAGGATGTTGGGAGGAATCGGCTGATACACACTGATTAGAACAGTGCCTGGCACACTGGCACTTTCTAAATGGTTGCTCTTTATACACAGACATAGCAAGACTAAGGAAGCAGCTAGTTTTGGACATGTGGGGTCAGAGTATTACCCTTTGTGACCACTACTTTTCTCCTGCAACCTCTTGTCAAAATAGAGCTGGGAAATGCCTCTGTGCTAGAGTATGGATGGCAAGCTGAGGAGGAGCAGCATGGTCTGGCCCCAGTGGCCAGACTGTCCCATCAGTGACCTAAACCACCAAGGAAGGAAGTAGCACTCCCGTCTCTCACACTCCCTGGCTCTTTGACTAAACTGAGTTCATGGGATGGTGGAATCGCACTTTTTTGGGATGTGGGATCTAGCAAGGATGATGCCTGCCACGTGTCAGGTGCTACACAAATGCTTCTGGAATAAAGTCTCCCATGTACTCTTTTGCATGGGTAAGAACGGGGCTGACTTGTGGGAGGCCTATTCACCATTCTGTGCTTTCTGATCACATCTCAAAGTCCCTTTGGTACAAAGGTCAAAAAATTCAAGTACTTGAACCATGCCCTGATTCTGGGCTGCTGGGGGTGGGGGGGTGGGGGGTAGGGACAATGTGGGTAAAGTTTATGAGTAACTCCATTTTTCCCCTGTAAGGCTTTAAGCTGGATATAAAATCTGGTAACATAAGCATTTAAGAGGAAAATTTGTAACATCCTTTTCTATCCCCAGATAGAAATCCAATACCCAGTCAAAGCCCCCCCCCCCCCCCATGGGCATCACTAGCAGCTTCTGTGGGGAGTGTAGTTTTACTCTTGGTGTGATACTCTTTTCAGCCTCTCATACCGAAGTTTGACAGCAGCTCCTCCTTGGCACCGATTAACTTTATTTACGTTAGTATTTACATTTTGTGCCAAATATTAAAAACTGCCTCGGTTGAACAGTATGTGTACTTTCAGTTTGAAAACCACAGCCCTAAGTCAGAACACCAGGTATCATTCCACACAGAGCAGCAGGACATTAACGGACATCGAACACTTTCCCTCTGGACAAGCCAGGATACATCTGTCCCTCCTCTTTTTGCTCCTCCACACTATCCTTGGACCGGAGACTTAACTCATCTGGAAGCACAGGCCTGCTTGAGGACATTTCCCTGCTCTAATTCTGCACTGAACACTAACACACTTGGGGGCTCCCTTTTTACTTCAGATAAGCACTGCTGGCTTCAGCTTTTTTTGCTCAGAAACCTGTAAGATCAAAATTTACAAATGAGCTTACGTAGCTGGTGTGTCAAATGGGAAGAAACAAAGCCAGGTGAGTACTGCCTAAAGGCCTTTAGAAGATCTTAACCATCAGTTAGAAACCTAAGCAGTGGAGATAGACGGAGGGGGGATGGAAGATGGCTCAAGGCATCCAGCGAACATGTCAGGTTCCTAGTGATGGCAGTCTGACCGGCCTCAGGCCCCAGCTGTGCCTCTGCCTCTTCCACCACACTATGCTAAGACTCGGACTTCCGTATTCCCAGCAACTGATACATGGTTAATTCTTGACCCCTTGCTTAATGTTACCAGAGTTTTCTCTCTTGCTTAAACTCTCCAGTTGAGGTAAAATTTTCTTCTCCTATGGTACCTATTCCTCTGTTGAAGGGAAGGTGTTTTTAAAAATTCTTACAGTGGAATATGGAGTACATTAGTGAGTCTTAAGCACACTTCAACCACTTGCTAGATTTCACTCACGTGATGCCCACAGGTGGTTGGCTGTTAAGTCTGTATTATTCAATTGCTACCAATTTAGCCCTAAAAAATTACTAAATTAGGTGTGGGGAAAACTAAAGAATCTGTAAAAATTCAAAGGAACTCTGTACTTACCTTAGGTAAAAGACACTACCAGGCATCTCAAAGAAATGGCATAGGCTTCATCAAAAGACTGGATGGAAAATCAAGATACACCTAAAATCAAAGGATTAGGCTACCCATACTTTTTGATTTCCCAGTCCAAAAAGACCTGAGGCCTTATTTTTTAAGATTTTAATTTCTACATCCCACGTGGGGTTCAAATTTACAGCTCTGAGATCAAGAGTTGCATGCTCTACTGACTGAGACAGCCAGGTGCCTGAGATCTGAGGGCTTCTACTTAAGAATCCAAGTGACAGGGATCCCTGGGTGGTGCAGCGGTTTGGCGCCTGCCTTTGGCCCAGGGCACGATCCTGGAGACCCGGGATGGAATCCCACGTCGGGCTCCCGGTGCATGAAGCCTGCTTCTCCCTCTGCCTGTGTCTCTGCCTCTCTCTGTGTGTGACTATCATAAATAAATAAAAATTAAAAAAAAAAAAAAAAAAAAAAAGAATCCAAGTGACACCAGGTCAGAAGCTTCATTTCTGTGTTAGGGTGAATATGTCCTGCCAACCCATTGTACCTCAAGGAAGGCTGAAAGTCAATAGCACTCTCGGCCTGAAATATGTTGTCATTGCCTTTGGGACTATTTCAGAAAAACCATATAGAGCCACCACTTTGAGCACCAACAGCAGACTCAACCATACCCTGAGGGTATCGATGAAGACCAGTACACAGGAGGAGGAAAGGGGCCAAGCAAATGATTTCCTTGGGCAACATGCGAACACCAAGATGGCCAGGGTGACATTAAGACATCAGTGTCCAGTTATTTTCATTACACAAGCAGAGATATTATGGCTGAAATTTCTTAATCACTTAAGATACAATCAAATTAAGATGCTTTCCACAAACAGATCAACTGTGACTAACTGGATTATGGGTAGAAAGGAGACTAGGAAGGGAATGTGGAAATACTGCTGACACCAATGAGCTGTGAGATCCGCTGGGTACAGGAAACTGCTGGGGACCTGCTAGAAGACCTTGCGCTGGACACATTTACCTAAGGGTCCTCTCAGCTTTTTTACACCTAGGGTATATTCTGATTCTATCTGCTACATCTAGACTCCAGCCAAGAGTATGTTGGAACTTTGTTATCTGTACTGTGAAAATGAGCAAATTAAATCTTTTCAAACTATCTTTCATTCCCCAACCTGCTTCCTCCAATTACTCTTCCATCATAAAGCACAATTCATTATTAACAAGGACAAAAACACCATCATGAGTACAGTTCAAGCAGGGAAGTTCAAAAAGTTATGTGACTAAAGCTACTGCTGACGACTAACCGCAACATCTTTTGGGGCATCTAGTTGTATGCCAGAAGAGCCAGAGGTAAGAACTGCATGACCGAACTGTGGAGAATAATTTACATAAATATCTTACTTTCACTGGATGCGTTTTTTAAGGGGTGGGGGGGTGTGGAGGGAGGTTCCATGCCCAGAGCAGAGCCCAACACAGGACTGGATTTTATAGCCCTGAGATCATGACCTGAGCAGAAATCGACTTGGGTGTTTAACTGACTAAGCCACCCAGGAACCCCAAGGCCTCAGGATATGTTTTTGTTCCCATTTCTCCCACTGTATGATCCTACCTAGCAAAGAGCCTAAGGTGATCATGGTTTCCAGTTAATACAACCCACTCAACAGCACACATGTGGTTGCTTGCAAACATAGAGTGCAAACTATACAGGTGGTCACTTAACAATTAGGAGGATTGAACTTAAGGATTAGGATATGAAAAACGGGGGCAACTGAATTGACTTAGTAAGGCAAATACGTGAAGTGGTGATTACAGTTCTTTTGGTACACGTCTGTGATCCTAGCCTTAGTCACCCATAAACTTTAAAAGTGAAAAGCCTGGCCATCTAGATAGGGCTGAAGAGTACTTGAGTGTTCTATGTATTTCAGAATTACAGCATCCATGAGTAAAAGAAGGCACACAGGTCATCAATAAGTGAATTACTAATTTTCCTAAAGCTGGGCCTGGAAGCAATGTGTTCTGGATATGGAATTTTAGGCAATTAAAATCCCTCAGCACCTCACTTTAAAAATGAGTAATGATACAGCAAATCCCTTACAGACAGTTCATATCAGTGATAAGGACTGTGGATGTGCTGGGAAAAATACGAAAAATAAATATGTCAGCACTGAGATCTCCTTTGAGCCCTTTCAGTATCAGCCCTGAAGAACAGCAAAGCTGTCTTCTTCACTCAGCACTTGGCATCATCCAGAAAGACTGCTCTCCTCCTCGACAGACTTGTTCTCAACAGGAGTACAGCTACCCTATTAGCCTCCATGACAACAATGACTCTGACTGAATAAACTTTATAGTTCTTAAAAGTCAGAATCAAGTCTTTGGATGATAATATTTTCCTAGAGCATAATGTACTCTTGATCACTAGTTTTTAGTATGTGACAGATCTTGCTCCAGATTTTAGGAATGGATTAGAAGTTCCAAGATTCATTATTTAGAGAATACTTTATTAGTTTCTGTAATCAAACCCATGTAGATAAGACCTTACATATTTAATACAGTGCGTTACCCCTGTACAAATGGAAAAAATTATGTTTAACATTTCTAGACCAATATGGCTGTTAATTTCTGTACAATGCCAACCCAACACGGTACAACTGGGATACTTTTTCCAAAGTTGACAGCACAGCTAAAGTTTCCAAAAATTCAAATTATTTATATATATATATGTATATGTATGTATATATATATATTTATTTATTTATATAAAAAGACCAATAGCAGTATGTTATGCATCAATAGCAGCAACAGCTTTTCCAGGTTCTGCAGTCATCTGAACAAAATTATAGAGACATCCAGCACACTCCATTAATAAAAAAGAAAAAAAGGGTAAAAAAAAAAAAAAAAAAAACCCCAGAAAACAGCAAAGTTTTGTTACTGTTGTGGTACCTGGCACCATTTTTTTATTAGTTTCTCAATCATCATCTGGAAAGAAAACATTCTAGAATAACGTCATTAAAAACAGCTCTCATAAAGCACAGTCACTATTACGTATCATAAAGCAGGTACAAGATATTTTACATTCACAGAGGTATGATACAGTACTGTCCTACATCTATAATACTACAGGATACAATTAAAAAGGCATTATTTGAGACTTGATTCTACTTTTCCAGCAGAGGGCCCAAGGGATGGTATAACACAGCTCTGGTAAAGAAATGCACCTTCTTAGATAGGATTTCCTTCCATTAAGGGCACAGTTCTAGGTATCACTGCTCTTGATGAACATCAGCTAAAAACCGTTAAAACAAACAAACAAACAAACAAAAAAAACCCCACTGGATTCATACAAAGATAACCTAGTGGAGGCAAGCCAGACTCAACCTAAATAGTATTTTACCCAATCTGTCATGTTTTAAGACATGACAACTCTGTGGAAGAAAGGAGACACCAAGTAGCACTTCAAAGCTTCGGGCCACAACTCAAACACAGCATCATTTCAAACAGAAGCAGTAGCCAAACCCTACCCGCTTGGACATGTCCAAGGAGGTGGACAGCATATTTCATCACCTGCTCACTCATCCAGGAAGAGGGGGAGATCAGTGACTGTACTTTGATTGTGTTCAACTCAATCAATGTTACAAAAATAGCAAGCTGCCATAATAAAAAATAAGGCTCCTCTATCCAGCACCAGTTATCTTCAGTTCTTGACCACCAAGCCCACAAATGCCACAATCACATCCAAAGAACATAAGGGAACAAAAAGACCACACCTGATGTCTTAGCTGGAATCACCATTGTTCAAGCTCAGCTATTCCCCAGCGGGGTTATTTTCCTCCTAATTCTGGTGTTTCATCTAACCATAAGGATTTCAGTTTTAAATGATATGCACTCAAGGAACATGTGCAGATATTTGTATATAAATTCTGCCTGAAGATGCGTGGTCATCAACAGAGTGCGCATTATACAGTAGGTGCAAGCTGGCAAAGCCTCATTTTACTGGTGCAGCAGCTGTGTGTCCATGTACACTGCTCCTATGTCCCCTGTGCACCTCCCAGCTCTAGACTGGATAACGTCACAGACCATTTTACCCCTTTGGCTGCTGGCATTATCCGACTTCATTCTCCCTCGTTCCCCTCTCCCCCTCCCCCAACCCCCTGCAATAAACCACAGCCTTTATGATTTTGTTTCTTCCGTTTTGATGGCCTGAGGTTTGATTGGTCCAGTTCTAACAGGTTTGGTGGCTATGGTAGGTGCAGGAGGTGGCTTTTCTTCTACTTTTTCCTGACAGACACCAGGAGGGTCAGTCAGTGTTTCAGGAGGTTTACTTGAATCACTGTCCACTTTTGGAGCTTTGCTTCCTATCTGTTTGCTCTGTTGTTGTTCAGAGAAGAACCGCTGCGTGGACTGAAGAACCTCTGCTCTCTGCTTTGCCTTAAAAAATGAGAAACAATGACTGAGAACGCAGCAGCGTTAGCTAAGCCTGTCCGTCCATCTCCGTTCACTCTTTACCAACCACAAATCCATTTTCCCCATGTGTTTTGCCCAAACCAAAAGTACCTCAATGATCTTTCAGCTTTTAATGGATAGATTTCTTCCTATCTTGGCAAACATTCCATGTGATTTTTTTTAAAACATTTGAAAACAATAGGACCACCTCCCACCACATTTTCAAAGTTTGCCCTCTTATAAAATAATAAGACAGAAATTGCTGTTGGTCTGTATCTTTTCCGGAACAAAACTTATTGATATCAAATTCTATTTAGGGAAGCTGCTCGCAAATTTGAAGACATATATATGTAACACTTAAAACTTCTAGTTATCAATATGTGGTCTACAATAAAACGAAAAGGAAGCACTTATATTGTGGCATTACCAACACCTAGGACCAAATGTCTTGTGGCTGAGTCCTCTTCCCACAGCTCTCTTCTGCAGGGGAAGAGCATCAGAAATTAGTAACTACAACTTCACTTGATCACTAAGTTCTGATAGCTCCTACCACATTCTGAGCTGGTAAAATAATTTCCTACGTTTATTGACTATGTGTCCCAAAGAATATACTTACGTCAATCTGTAAACTATACCACTGTAACGTACACAATTAAACCTTAAGTTTCTGTACCTCTTGCATATAACAAAGAGCCCTTCATGTTCTATAGGAAACCTGTACTATCCAAAGATCTAAAGCAATTTCAAGAAATTTTTACCCTCCCCCACCCCATTCTAAGCTCTAATGTCATTTCCAAAACGGGAATGTATGAAAATCAAGTGCCAAGGAGACAGAACAACAACTGGAAACCATGAACAAATAGTTTCCAAAGATTTCTACACATACAAGTATTTTTAATAGTTATGAACAGAAGGAAATCCTAGGCACACAGCCTTAATAAAAGTAGATCATATTTAACAAGAGTTCCACTGCAGAGTAGTTTTTAAATTTGATTATTCAGGATGAGAAATGAGGGATATCAATGTAGGAAGGAACTAGCCAGTCAACTAAATTTTCTAATAGGATTATCATAAACATGTTTCTAATTCAGAGTAAAGCATACTATGGACATTGCCCTGTTTTAAGGCAGCAAGCTTTTCTTTGTTCTAGTCTGACCTGATATATATCTGTGTGTGTGTGTGTGTGTGAATGTGTATACACACACACACACACATACACACATACATATACATAGTGACAAAACAGGCAAAATTACTAAGACCTCTAAAGTCAAGTCTAAATACAGAATAAATGGATTCAGCTGGCTGTACAGGCAGACAGGTAAGGTTTACACTATGGAAACTGTCCCCACACAGACTCCTCAAGGCACTCTTCTGCATCAGCAAACCTCACGTTTACCAGTGCCTTTTATTATGAAGGATCCCAAAGTGCTTTTTACAGTTCTTCATCTATAACTGCACAATCTGTTGTGGTATACAGCCAACTCAAGTGGCAGGCAAAAAAAACAAAACAAAACAAAAAACCAAAAATCAAAAAACAAAACAAAAAAAAAAAAGTATGGAAACAGTTTGAGAAGAAAACTGTACCTGGATGACTCATGAATAAAGAAATAAAAATCAAGATAGGTAAAATCTCTTACCCACTCCAGAGTTTTCACATAACCATGATTTATATCTTAAGTCTGGGAAAGGGGAGGGAGGGATAAAAAAGAAAATAAAGGGAAAAAATGAAAGAAAATGGGGAAGCTTATAATAATCCACATTACTTTTTTGCTCTTCAAAAAAATGTAGCAGCTGAACTCAGATCTCCCTCAAATGTTTATTTTATAAGCAATTCACTTTGCCAGAGTTTAAAATGTTAACTTGTTTGCTAACTACAGTTTCAAAAAACTAAAAAAAAAACTAAAAAAAAAAAAAAAAAAAAAAAAAAATTAAAAAAAAAAAAAAAAAGAAAAAAGGGGGGAAAATAAGGGAGAAAAAAAAAAAGAAATAAAAAAGAAAGGAATGAATAAAAGTAGTTAGCTTAGTTAAATCAGCTAAGACAATGAATGCCTGGATATGTGGTTATGGGTCCAGAGGCATCTTAAGACATGGTTCAGAGACAGATTCTTGCTCTGTTGGCTGTTAACACTGTACTAACCTTCATGTCTTGTTCAGCCTTCAACGCAGCCTGGGCCTGATTACCTCTGACTCCAGATAGTGATCCACAAGGACCCCTGGCTACATGTGGCAAACGAGCATGGCTCATGAGGCCTGTGGTCAGCGGAGGAGGCATCTGACTGGCCAGTGCCATTGGCGGCCTCTGAACAGGCGCTGGGAAGGTGTTAGTATGTGGGGCTCTTACCAATGGAGGGACCAGGTTAGGCTGAGAGAGAATCTGAGTGAAAAAAACAAAACATACAACATTGAACTGTTAAAAAAAAAATTTTTTTTTGCCAACCAGATCAGGTTGGCTTATCTCAGAGTAAATCTGTGCCCATTCTGCCAAATGAAAGGAAGTGTAGGGATATGTGCCATTCTATTACAGGGACCAAGAACAAACAGGCCATACTTGGAGAATCTAATAGAAAAATTAGGCAAAGCATGCTATGGCACTGCAGTTTGATCTAGCATTTCAGCTACAAATTCTGAAGGGGAGATAGAAAAGCTATTAATTAGGATAATGTTTTTAAAAAGATAGAATTGCAGAAAAGGCACACACTTATACCAAACATAATCTGAAGATAAACAAAAACAACACCAATTCAACAAATTGTTTTTTCAGGAACCAATTCTAGTTTGTGATAGTTACTAGTTAGTCTTTCCATTCGATCAGCAAAGGGGAAGAGAAGCCAATGTTTTTACACATATATTAGAACATCTTTTGGAAATTTTACCTTAACTACACAGTTATCTAAAAAAACAAAAACAAAAACAAAAAAACAAAAAACAAAACAAAACACGACACAACAAAAAAAACTTTAAACCTAGAAAACTTTAAGCACTGGGACCCTTCTCAGAAAAGTCCACTTCTTCAAAAAATATAAAAGAAACAGGACTGAAATGACCAGAGCTGTGTGGGGAATCTTTTGACTGTTTCTCTTGTCTGCTTTAGAACTAGACGGTTACTACCTATATCTCGCTAAAAACTGCTGAGAATATATATGAATGTTATAAATGTACTGTTAAATAAGAAACTGTTTCTCATTAAAAACTATGTCTCTAAACTAGTTATAATATGGCAAGATTATGAATTCAGAGAATTAGCCAGAATAGCAATTCATTTGCAAGTAAATAATACTCATTTCTCACTCGTATCTGCCCACCTGGGGTGCAAACTGTGTAGGAAATGGTTGTGTCATTCTCACAGTGGCAGGGGCTGACTGGAACTGCTTCTGATAGACAATGCTGTTCATTTTGCTGGACTGGCTGTTCGGACTTGTGGAAGTAGCCCTTGGGAAAAAGCCATCACTGGTCAGTACAGTAGTGCCAAATAAATAATGCTGTTAGATTTTGAGAGACATTGCTCTTGGTAGATTCTTCATATGTGGTAGCTGATAAAAATTTACCAAAGTGAGTTACCAAACATTATGGTAGTGGGGAGACAATGGAGGGGCAGAGGTGAGAAAGAATACTAGCTAGATTTACCCTGTATTAAAAAAAAAAAAAAACTTAATATAGTGTGGTATACATTCTTAATTAAATAGCTTAACATTTTACATAAAGCTCTAGGAACGTCTTGTGCTTACCACAGGCCTGGTGACATAGTAAGTATCTAACAAACAAACTGTGCTTAGTTGTTTGGAAATTCAAATGCCCATTTTACCGGAAGGGACTAGATGTTGGTGTGGTGCTTCTACCGCTGATTGGCGGTGTGCCTGGTTTTATATCAATGCCACTTCCGAAGGCCTTCAGTTCCATTTCAGACATCTGAGAAAACACACAGGGTGGACTTAGCATTTCTGGAATTCCATAAGCTAAAATGCTATGCTTAGTATTCGAAATATGAATATTTATTCCAGCAACGGGCAAAGAGCCTTAGTACAAAAATCCTGTAATTAAGTTTCAAATACCATGGAATTATTAAAGCCAATTTGTGGGTAAAAAGAGATTGCGTAAACCCAATTCTGCCACAAAATTTGTGATTTTTTTATTAGGTAAAAACCAGAGGAAGTGAAACACATTAAAAAGTAAATTTAAAGTAAACAAAACAAAACAAAACACAAAAAACATTGGGGCTTGGGGTGCCTGGCTGGCTCAGTTGGTGAACTGTGCAACTCTTGATCTCAGGGTTGTGAGTTCAACCCCCATGATGGATGTAGAGATTAATCTTTTAAAAAATTTAAAAAATCTTAAAAAAAAAAACAACCTACCACCCTGGAGGATGGTAAAAATTGGTGCATTTACAGATACACAGATACATATATCTAAACACATGGCCTTAAATTCTCAGAGAAATTGGTAAATTTTTCACTTACTTTTCCTGTGGTTGCGATCATGCTATGCTGTGTTCCAGCAGGGATCAATCCTCTGAAAGGCTGGCTTACTTGTGCAGGACGACTCAGGCTCTGGGCCTGGGCCTGTGGGGTGGTATGCTGTAATGGGGGCTGAAGAGTCTGTGGCAGAGCAATTAAAGGCTGCCCCGTAGATCCAAAATTAGGCAATGAAAGCTGGGATGCTGGTAAAGGTACTGTAACCTAAAAAATAAGTGAACAGAAACTGCAGCAATTCACTTATACCTGTTGTCTGTATATCCCTGTAACACTAACAATTCTTCAAAAAACTTTTGAATATCATTTTAAATAGCATACATCAATCTATTAATAAATTTCACATATAATCTTTTACTTAGTAACTACCTCCATGCTTTCATTAAAGGTGTAATAACAGAACAGATTAGTAGTGCAGACGCCATGTAACCAAAATCATTATGACTATCTTTGAATAACTCCATGGTTACGTGTCTAATAGACCCATAATACAACAATAGTTATGGGATACAATTAAGGAAAGTAGTGATGTTACAACTTCCCAAACAGACATTTCTATACTGTTTTCATGTCTGATCAAAATGAGCTCTGACAAGAAGAAAAATAACCGTTCCATTTTTATACAAACAGTATTTGATTTGAATGGCAATAAGGTAATAAATACATGTATAAATTTTCACCCCTAAAATAGTCACCAGAATTCGTTATAAGACATTGACTAATGGTTTGTCTCTCTCCTTCAGTCCTCCATGAATTTTTAAAAATAGATTAATGACATGCTAAGAGTTAGTGCATGTCTGTCATTTACACAATTCATACTCTGCCACACCGTTCAAAGTATTTTATTAACCAGTGTGGTGGTCCTTAGTCTTCCTTCCCTTCTAGCATAGATGGGTAAAGCTGCCTCTCTTGCTTATATGTAACTATATATCCTAGACAATGTTTCTCGAACTTTTATATTCATGGAATCCTTTGTTAAAATGATTACACGGAAACCAGTTTGAAACAAAGAGCCAAAAAGCAGAAGTGACTAAAGTGGGGTTGAGCAGGTTCCACCACTAGTGGACCCCATAGAATTCCTAGGACACCTCAGGGGAAAGTATGAAAACCACTGCATATTCTCCCCATCTTGGTTCTATTTAAGCTACCAAGCAACAACTAAAGTAATAATAATAATAATAATAATAATAATAATAATAAAGAAAATTGAGGAAATTTACCATGCCATAGTTTACCTGCTGGAGAGCACTTGGTGACTGGGCAGTGTTATAAAAATTTGTCTGACCAGGCTGTTGTACTTGTCCAGAATAAAGATTTGAAGCCTGGGTAAGATTTGCTCTAGCCTAGAAAAAAATTTTGTGAGAAAATAGCATTAAGATTGAAAAATTACCAATTCAGACATCCAGGGTGTGGCTTCAAAGCACTCTAAGAATTTTAGTATTAGATAGAAAGACGCTGGTTTTTCTCACCATGTCTTTTAACATTTTTTCTTTAAAAACTGTTTCCTTACATAATGTGCTACACAGGAATAGAGTGATAGTGCATGATTCTAGCCCCTTTGTTACTTCTTACCTGGAGAAGATGTGTATCAATTAGTTGGGAACCTCCTAGTCCTGATGCCTGACCCAGCTGATGTTCATACAATATAGGAATAGGCTGTGTATTTGAAGTTTGTTGAAAGGCAAGACCGGATTGTGCCTTTGCAAGTTCCTGGTGTTGGACAGCTGGAAAGTTGTGGATGGCAGTACCAGAAAGTACCACAGATGGCTGGGACAGGCTGCTTTGCATAAAGGCTGGCTGAGATCTATAGGGGTATTGAAGAGAAAAGACGTGTGTTAGTAGTCAGTTCTATTTTGGAATCTGGAAATCTTGGGAATGAGTATCCCAAATGACCAAGTATTCTACTAAAAACAATTAAGAAGAGAGAGAGAGTATACTGTGTCTAAGGCATTTGTTTCATGAGTTAGAGCCCCATACACAACAAAGTTCTAGGAAAAGGGTTGCTTTTCCGGAGAAACAGGGTTTTCTCCTCTTTTTTATGTGTTCACTAGCAAGCTCAGAAACAAATCTGTTTCTCTTTGGTATTGACATCTTATTCAAATTTATAACACTAAAAGCTGATTTTATTATTTGTATTTCATTACTCCCTCCATACACACACACACACACACACACACACGTGTGTGTGTGTGTGTGTGTGTATAAAGATTTTATTTATTTGAGAGAGAGCAAGCTGTAATGAGTAGGGGGAGGGTCTGAGGGAGAGGGAAAGGGAAAGGATCTCAAGCAAACTCTGTGCTCAGAGCCTGACACGAGGCTTAATCTTATGACCCTGAGATCATGATCTAAGCCGAAACCAAGCAATGGACTCTGATTGAGCCACCCAGGTGCCCCGTATATTTCCTGTAAGAGATCTCAAGATTTCTATGAATGAAGCAGAGTAGTAATTCACCATCAGGATCACTCATAAAATTTCTATTTTTATTGAGGTATAATTGACATATAATATTGTATTAGTCTCAGGTTTACAATATAATCAATTAATATTTATATGTGTTATGAAATAATCAGTTAAGTTTAGTTAACATCTGTCTCAATAGTTACAAAAAAATCTTTCTTTCTTCTGATGAGAACTTTTAAGATATACTTTCTCAGCAAATTTCTGGGTTTTTGTTTGTTTGTTTGTTTGTTTGTTTTTTATAGAGGAAGAGAATGAAGGGAGATGAGGGGCAAAGGATGAGAGAATCCCAAGAAGGCTCCATGCCCAGAGTTGAGGCTGACACCAGGCTTGATCTCACAACCCTGAGATCATGACCTGAGCTGAGATCAAGAGTCTGATGCTTAACGGACTGAACCACCTAGGTGCCCCTCAGCAACTTTCAAATTCACAACAGAGTATTATGGTGAAGGGCATAAACTGCTAGTTATTTATAAAGTAAGTCATGGGGATGTAATGTACAGCATGGTAACTATAGTTAATAATACTGTATTACATATTCGAATGGTTTTAAAAAAAATACAGTGCTGGAATCTAACTCTAGACTACCCTTTTACCTCTGGAATGGGGGCCTTCAACAAGCTATACTTTTAAAAATGCTAAAATAAAGAGTTACTAATCAAAGTAGTAGATTAAAGATAGTATCATCCATAAATAACATTATGCTTTGTTAAAATTGACATATGTGGCAGAAACAAAAGCCATTAAGCAGGAGTGCTGGCCTAGGGTCACAAGCAATCTTTATACTGTGTATGTGTCAAATATAAAATGGGAAAACATAAGCATACTGTTATAAACTACCCAGTCCTAAGATGCCTGGGTGATGCAGTTGATTAAGTGACTCCTTGGATTCAGCTCAGGTTGTGGTCTCAAGGTCCTGAGATAGAACCCTGTATCGGCTGGGCAGCCCGGGTGGCTCAGTAGTTTAGTGTCGCCTTTGGCCCAGGCATGATCCTGGAGACCTGGGATTGAGTCCCACATCAGGCTCCCTGCTTCTCTCTCTGCCTCTCTCTCTCTCTCTCTCTCAGTGTCTCTCTTGAATAAATAAAATCTTAAAAACAAAACAAACAAAACAAAACAAAACAAAACAAAAAAAACCCTGTGTTGGGTTCTGTGCTCAACGTGGAGTCTGCTTTAGACTCTTTCTCCTCTGTCCCTTCCCTCTACCCCGTGTGCTCTCTCAGTAAAATAATCTTAAAAAAAAAAAAAACAAAACAAACCTAAAACCAAATAAATAAATAAATAAATACAATAATAATAATAGTAATAATAGTAATGGTAATAATAAAACAAAAACATAAACCCGCAACTACTCTGTCCTGGCAGAAGTTAGTTCAGGGATTCTATATTAATAAACACTATGCTGATGAGGTTGAGAGCAAGACTAGCAGAATGATGTGACAGGGATACAAACAACTGCTTTCAGAGTCTAAACTGGCACTTTCCAATACAGCTGTCATTAGTCACAATTATACATACAGCTTACATTATCTTTCTATGGAACAGGCCTATCTTAAGAAGTACATCTTTCAAGGCAATCATTAAAATGGAGATGGATTACAGGGGCACTTGTGTGGCTCAGTCAGGTTAAGCGTCTGCCTTTAGCTCAGGTTGTGATCTCAGAATCCTTGAATAGAGTCCCACATTGGGCTCCTTGCTCAGTGGGGAGTCTGCTCCTCCCTCTTCTTCTGCCCCTTCCCTGGCTTGTGCTCTCTCCTCCCTCACTCACTTTCTCTCTCAAATAAATTAATAAAGTCTTAAAAAAAAAAAATAAATTGGCTGAAATGACCAGAAATTAAGTTTCGGGACATAATCAATATGCTTATCATTTAAAGGAATTTTGTAACAGGATCATCCTAGCTTCTGGGGGGCAAAGAAAGAACAGTAGGGATATGGCAAGAAGGCTCAGTAATTACAAAAGCATGTACCTATATGGTTGAAGTGAAGAGGTGAATAACTCCTGAGCCTGGGAAACAGCAGGTCCAGCACCCAAACTCAGTTGGGCCTGATGCTGTCCTTGTAGTGGTGCATAAATAGGGATCGGGATTTGTTGAACTGAAGCTGGCTGCAATGCAATAAAATACAATACGTGAACACCATATACACAAATCACAGCATTTGGGAAGATAAAAGTTTGAGATATGAAAAGAATAAAGACTAATAAAGGATATGTTTATATCAACTCCCTTTTAAAATAAAACCAAATGTAAGCATCTAAAATTTCCTTTCAATACATTTATTCTACATTGTTAATCATTAAGCTTTGACAAATTTGGTAAAGTTTGAAAATTTTGCCAATACATATCAAGGTAATCATGGATCGTCCCATGTTGCCAATAGATGATTTTAACTTCAAAGAGCCTTTATTTGTAGCCCAAGAAAACTGTTACACCTTTAGCATGACAAGAAACAAATACAGGATGAGAGAAGTCCATGGTATTTACCTGTGAAAGACCTGGTTGGAAGCCCTGCTGCTGAGCCAAAGATGGTGGAGCCAAGCGTGCATGTTGGGTATTGAATAAATGACTTGTGTCCATATAGAAAGCAGGGATTTGAGCTATAGACCACCAGGAAAAAACAAGCAGTTTTAAGTATCTAAGCTTCAAAATTTTCCAAATAGTAACTAAAAACCAAGTTTTGTAGCAGATTTCAAATTAAAAGAGCCCTCTGAAAATTAACACAGCCAAGGAAAAACTAGAAAGACACAAAATTTCTAGCAGTTACAAGCAATTTAAAACAATATACCTCTAGTACAGTTGACCCTTGCAAACACTGGTTTGAATTGCAAATTTTTTTCAAATAATTCACTGAGGTATTATAAATGTATTTTCTCCTTATGATTTTCATGGTAACATTTTCTCTTCTCCAGCTTTATTATAAGAATATATTGTATAACACACGTAACATACAAAATAGTGTTAATGAACTGTTTATGTTATTAATAAAGCTTCTGGTCAACAATACGCTATTTGTAGTTAAATCTGGGGAAGTGAAAAGTTAAATGTGGATTTTTGACTGTGTAGTGTGCCGGCATTCCTAACCCTTGCATTGTTCAATGGTTAGTTGTATTTGTTGTGAAGGTATGGAAAAACAGACGCTCAGATACTGCTAATGGAATACAAACAAGTGAAATCTGACACGATCTTCTAAAAGTGAAAATGAACCTACTGGTTTACCAGCAAATCTACTCTAACTTTCTATCTACTTACTAGAATTTAACAAATTATTTCAGAGGAATTGGCATTTAATAACTGAAAGTATTTGGTATAGATTCTTAACGGATCTCTATATATTACATAAACTATATTGTGATTTGATTTCATATGATAGCATGTTTTGGAGAACTTCCCGTATTCTTTTTAACTTATCACTACTATAAACAATAACTGCAATGAATGAACACTCTATGTCTCTGAATAAAAAGTAAGTTTATTTATATAAGATTCCTATGAAAACGGTTACTACAGTTAAGTATGTACACATAAAATAGAGATATTTTTCTAAAAGAATTATGTCAATTTATATACTCACCAGCAACACGCCTTAAAAAACTGCTAATAATAACTGTGACCCTTAGAGAAACTGGGCATTATCTATCTTTCTACTAGGTATTATCAATCTTTCTAATATTTCTCACACAGAAAGGCAAGAAATTGCCTCATTGTTCTTTTATTTTGAATTTAAATCATTAGTGAGTTTGAATATTTTTCAAGTATTTACTATTTAAGATTAACACTGTGATATTTAGCAGGATAAGTTATCCCAATACCCCCAACATATAATTTTTTTCTTCTTTGCTCATCTTAGGCTTATTCTTCCCTATGAATTTTACTATCACTTTATCAAGTTTTAGGTAACAAAGTATTATAACTTGACTGGAATAGCATTAAGTGTATAAGTTACTTTGCAAATTGAATTCTAGCAGGAAACAAATCTGCAGAGCAGATCAAAAAATACTTAAACTTGAAAAAGAGAAAAAAAATATTTTAAAAAGTCTTCATTTTCTAAATTCCTTATACCTAATCCTAAAAATCTTACCTGCTGCAGATTGAGACACATACACTTGTGGACTCTGTTGTTGCTGGGCAATAAGGGAAGGCATACAGCTCAACTGTGAAAAATGACTTGCAGAAGGCAGGCTGCTTGTCTGTAATTGCTGGGGTTTCACTTTACAAATATTAGGAGGGTCTGATGTGGTTGTAGATTTTGTACTCAAAGAAGAGGTAGTATATGTACCAGCTCCTATATGTGGGAGAGGGAGAAAGGCAGATATTTTAAAGTGCCACTGTTCTACACTGTAAAACAACTCAAATGCCAGCTGGACACTGGAAAATTAATGTTTATGCCCTGCATGTACTTACCACATACTTAAGTAACAATCACCAATTGTAAACAAGACTATAAAACCTGGAGAAATATATTAAATAGAAAAATGCAAAGAGAAGGAAATTAAAAAATAAAACTCACAAAATAAGATGGCCAAGAGCCTACAGGGTTGTTATAGTTTAGCCTCAAGCTAATAGTTTTTTAATCGTCACAAAGACAAGGATGGTCAAGCGCTTCATTCATTTATAGCTAGGCATAAAAGTAACAACAAAGAAGGACAAAATGCTGCACCTTAGGAATATTTAAGAATGCAGGGGTGCCTGGTTGGCTCAGTCGGAACAGCACTGACTCCCGATCTTGGAGTCATAAATATAAGCCCCACACTGGGTGTAGAGATTGATAAATAAAATAAACTTAAAAAAACATGTAAATAGACCTGAGGAGATCACAACTGCTCCTAAAAAGTCATGTAAATTAAAGGTTAGATTTTATTCTTCTTTCCAGAAACATACCTTAAGGGTAATCTTAAGAGCTTCATTATTTAGGAATAAATATTTAAACATCTACTAAGTCAGGCATAGACATAAGAACACAGAAGAACAAAGCACTGAACCTTAATAATAATTAATGTAAAGGGGCCTTCTCCTAGACAGCCATATAAGCTTAAAGCTACAGTTAGTTCTTTCTCTCCTTGTATATATACCAGCAAAAAAACAGGTGTATAATAATGCCTTAAAAGGAAAAAAAAACAAACTATTTTTTAAAATTTATTTAATCATGAGAGGCACACAAAGAAAGTCCAAGACACAGGTAGAGGGAGAAGTAGGCTCCCCACGGAGAGACTGATGTAAGACTCAATTCCAAAACCCCGGGATCACAACCCGAGCCAAAGGTAGATGCTCAACCACTGAGCCACCAAGGCATCCCTAAAGAAAACCTATTAATAAATAAGAATTATACAACTTAAGATCTAGAAGGGTCAAGTAGTTCTGTTGATCTGTGGGTGTTAATGACGGTAATAATACAGTGAATGGCAATAGTCCTATCCGATTAAAAAGTGAAATGCAGTCATTATTTTCAGACTTCAAATGATGTTTTATCTAAGAGAGAACTAAGGTCAAAGCACCTTTGTTCTTCCACTTGAGTCTCCACCAGTAGGATAACTGGGCAAGAAGTATAAACATTTATCCTAGTCAAGCACAGTGGGGAAATCAGACCTGGAAGAAAGGAAGGACACTTGACCCATGAACAACACAGATTTAAACTGTGTGTGGGTCTACTTACATGCAGATTTCTTTTCAATACAGTACAGCATTGTAAATGTATCTTCTCTCATGATTTTAATACCATTCTTTCCCTACATTATTGTAAGAATACAGTCTATAATAAATATACAAAATATGTGTTAATTGGCTATGTATGTTATCAGTTAAGGCTGCCAGTCAATAGTGGCTGTTGGGGGGGGGGGGGAGTAGTGGAGAGGAGGAGGAGTCAAAAGTTATAACCAGGGGAAAAAGTTATATTCCATTTTTGACTGCATATTGTTATTGGCAGCTGTCAGTTCCCTTAACCCCCTGCGTTGTTTAAGGTTCAACTGTGACTGAACCTTCCCAGTCCCTTTATTTCCTAATCTCCCCACATTACTCTCCTCCTGCTTGCTTTATAGCCCCAACCCCTACGCACCCAATGACTGGGGCCCAAGCTAGTAAACATTATGAAGATGTCTTGCAAATTCGTGGTAGGGAATGCATGAAAAGAGGGAAGAGAAGTGGAACACCCTCTTTGATTTGAATGTGTCTTAATATATACTTTTCATCCCATATAACATCAAAATCACCATAATACATCTCAAAGACCAATTCTTTTGGTACACAATGCCAGAATAGTGAAAAACAATAATGCAATCACTAAATGAAAACCAGTCAGAAGGTAAAATCTGTCCTGGATAGATCTCGTTATCTGTTGGAAAGCAGCTCCTGCTGCTTTCGAAATATTAGAGAATATTGGGAAAATTTGAAAGGAAATTTGTTTTTTTTTTTTTTAATTTTATTTATTTATTCAGACAGAGAGAGAGAGAGACAGAGAGAGACAGAGACAGGCAGAGGGAGAAGCAGGCATCATACAGAGAGAGCCTGACGTGGGACTTGATCCAGGGTCTCCAGGATCACGCCCTGGGCTGCAGGCGGTGCTAAACAGCTGAGCCACACAAGGGCTGCCCCGGAAATTTGTTTTCAACAGAAGAAACATTGTTAGACATATGGTAAAAGGGTGTTACTTTCCTAGAGTCAACCATTTTAGAAATGTAATTATTTAAAAACCGTAAAGCCCCCAAATGAGATATAGTTTAATGAAAGGATTATACGTTAGTGAAATATTTAAGGAAGAAAAGCACTTTCTAACCTGGGATGTTGATGGATTCCCTTTAAAAACAAACAAAAACCCAATAAATATCTACTCAAATAAGAAACTGGAAATTCTCTATCCCTAACCCTTCACTAGAAAATATATGTCATCCCAATAGATTTAGGCCAATAGCTCCCTCAAATTAGATACAGACCACAAAAATTTACAACCTGTGTGATTCTGTTTTGAGTTGGACTAATTAGCTGTATAAGAGTTAAAAAATAAACATCAAAAGGTGAATTCTACAGAAAAATTTAGATGAATAAACATCTTTTCACCAACTACTTATTAATATCTATAATGGGGAGAGGAGCATGACACAAAGGGCAGAGCATAGGGGTGGGCAGAAGGTCCAGCAAGCAAAATTTTAATAAGCCATCAAAAACTTTTTGTTTGGGCAGCCCCAGTGGCACAGCGGTTTAGTGCCGCCTGCAGTCCGGGGTGTGATCTGGAGACCCTGGATCGAGTCCCACGTCAGGCTCTCTGCATGGAGCCTGCTTCTCCCTCTGCCTGTGTCTCTGCCTCTCTCTCTCTCTCTCTCTCTCTGCATCTCTATGAATAAATAAATAAAATCTTAAAAAAAAAAAACTTTTTGTTTAAAATTAGGAGAGGGCTAAGAGAGGGGAAGGCATAAGAATAGCAAGAGCTTACTACAAAATAGCTGATAATTAGATCTTGTGAAGTCTTATACATTTTATAAATAGTAAGTTTGGGGGGGATAGTAAATAGGAAAAGATCATAAGAAATTTTAAATAAGATATTTAAAGGAAAGGTACCAAAAACTTCTACCTGATAGTGATGTTGTGGGAGTGACTGAAGCAACAGGAATCTGAGGCATTGATGCGCTTGAGAATGAGTTGTAGTTAGCAGTGCTTGGTCCGCTGGCACTACTGCTGACTCCACTTGCAATTGGAGGTGCTGTGGAAGTTACTGGCGATCCCTTCTCCCTTACATTTGGAGAATTCTCCCATGCCTTACGTGCAGACTCCATCTGCAATAAAATGGACATTGTCTTAAAGCAAAACAAAACAAACAACAAAAAAACAAAAAAAACCCAAAACACACCAAAAAACCTGTAACACAATAAATACATACACAAACATACATACGTGTGTGTATATATCTCAATTCCAAATATAAGCTTTCAAAACACTGCAAAAAAGACAAGATTAGGATTCCTAAGGCTTTCCAACCTTTCACTTTGCCGTTTAACTTTCTTTGTTCCCTTATTCTAATTGGGAGGCAGTGAACTATGTCTCTAAAGAGAGCTTGTTGACAGCTCTGGCGAAGAAGTTAGCAAAATATAAAGTCAGTGCTCTTGTACCCTTGTGGTGAGTAAGGAAACAGGAAGGTCATGCCTCTTTAGGACTAACCAAAGGCCCTGACTCCAGGGGGAAGTGCACTAAAAGGCCCTCCATAAATACTCACTCCTTCCATTCTCTCTCTATAAGGTAGCAGTTCTCAAGCAATTATCAGGTACCTTTTGTTTGGCTGGTTATGTTCAGTGTTTTAAACGGCAAAGTAACCAGATAGGTTTTAGGCTTGGGTGCAGAGGAAATATGTCTTGTTCTACATCCAGATTTCATCAAGCATTTCAGATACTGACTATTGCCATTTGTACTTGTGGCTAACAGGTTTTAGCTATAGTGTCCTCGTTTTTTAAAATGCAGAAACAGACTGAGGTGCCTGAGTGCCTCAGTCAGTTAAGCACCCAACTCTTTGTCTTGACTCCCGGTCATGATCTCAGGGTTGTTGGACAGAGCCCTATACTGAGCTCTGCGCTCAGTTCAGTCAGCTGGAGATTCTCCCCCTCCTTGTGCCCCCTCTGCCCCCGGCTTGTGCGCCCCTTCCCTTCTCTTTCCAAGACAATAAAATCTTTTTTAAAAATATAGAAACAGATCTATCTAGACCAGTGCTATTCAAAAGACATATAAATGCAAGTCATATTATAATTTTAAATTTTCTAATAGCCACATTTTAAAAAATAAAGAGGTAATACTAACTTGATAGCATTTTTAACCCAATTTTTATCTAATATAACTTAAACCTGTAATCAACACAAAAGTTGACATGTTTTAATTTTAAATATTAACATTTCAGATCCAGTGTCTATTGTATTTTTACACACTTACAGCGCATACTTCAACTTAGATTAGCCACATTTAAGCACTTACTAACTACATGTGGCTAGTGGATCCTAAACTGGCAGGCACAGATGTAGATCCTCAACAGGAAGTGAACAGATACACAGACTTTCAAGTTTTTAGATCTACTAGTTAAAAACAGGAAAACAAACCCAAGGTAAACTATAAAATTCAGCTGCAAAAGAAATCCAGTAACAATCTTTAATGCCATAGTTAGGAAGCTGTCAGTCCTTGAAGCACCAACTGTAAAATTTTTCACCTTATTTTAAGAATGAGATATAATTACATATCTTCCCTGCTTTCTTGTTAAAACACATAGTACATATAATCTAACTTTTTCTCAGATGACTAATACCATCACTGTAATACCAAAACATTGGGATGTTTTTATGATTGCTTGAGTCTTCTCATAATCACCTTGCTACTTTCAAATGTGTTTAATTTTAAAATAAGAGTCTTGCGGGGGAGGGGGGGTTGTAAAAAATAAATTTAGGAAGTTAGAGAAAATGCAATTAGCTTGTACTGTCTGAGATTCTATGGTTTAGAGCAGTTTTACAGAGCACACAATGCCTTTTATACTAATTCTACTGTGTTGGGAACACGTCAATTATAGCTAATCAAACTTGTATAATATACAGGCCACACACATTTGGCTTCATTTCATTTCTTTAGCAACAAGGAAATTTCGATTCTCTATTTTTGGAAAATCAAGGAAACAAGTACTACTATTTAACTATACCTAATCTTCCCCTTGACAAATACGCTGTCAATAAAATCCACCCAATAAAACATTTCTATACTTTATATATTATCCAAGTAGAGAGATGTCAGAGAAATATAAAAAGTGAAGAAATTAGAGAAATGTTTATGCTAATGAAATTTAATTTAAATTCACCTTAATTCTAAATGTATATAGTTCTTCTTGGAATGTTAAAAACATTAGGCAAGGCTGAATGGGTTCTCTGAAGAATTAACAGCTGGCCTAAAGAATAATTTATGATATTCTATTTGCTTATGTGAAACTGGACTAGCCTTGACTAGCATACAGTCAAAACCACACATAAGACACAGTATGAGACACGGACTGAAGACAGTCACTCCCATGGGAAAACCAGAAAGATCGAACAGGAACTGGGAGGAGACTAAGGAGTGGGCAACGACTGGGCCTGACACAAAGTACAAGTGGTTGTCTCATAAAATTTTACTTTCAAACTTCTAGAAGTGAACGTTCAAAGATGCACTGTCAACCAATGCAGCATTAGGAAGTCCTGCTAATAGAGGTTAAATACTTGCCCAGATTCTAAAACTGAACAAACATCACCAATGGGATAAATCAATGCACTTAAAAAAAGAAATTCACTAAATTTCATGCCATTTTTGTTAACCACTGACTAATCTGGGTGAACAACAGATTTAAAATTCTCTCAAATAACCCAACTAAAAAAAAGCATAATACAGCTCAATATTATAAACACAACAGGAGGGGGAAAAAAGCCGACATGCATCTCTTGATAGAAAAACACATGTCTATAATCTCTTTTGCCCTCTTATTACAAAATTGTCCAACAAAATCAGATCAAAATCACCTCCATTAATCAATCAAGAGGTATCTTCATAAAATATTCTTTTTTAAAAAAAGATTTTATTTATTTATTCATGAGAGACACAGAGAGAGAAGAGGCAGAGACACAGGCAGAGCGAGAAGCAGGCTCCATGCAGGGAGCCTGATGTGGGACTCGATCCTGGGTCTTCAGGATCAGGCCCTGCCTGTGCTGAAGGCTGCGCTAAACTGTTGAGCCACCCGGGCTGCCCTTCATAAAATATTCTTATTACAAAGCATTCATTTAATTCACACAACTTACAAGAAAGACAGAAAATTAGCAGTCTTATCATTATGGGACCATAGGATAAGAAAAAACATGCAAGACACCGTGCCAGTTGGTTTGTTTTGTATACAACTAATATATCCAAAACTTAAGGTCTCTAAGAAGGACTCAGTATAAACATGAAATATAAGTGCTTGCCTATATTTTTAAGATAAAATTCACAAGTGTAACAGGCCTCCCTTTAAAATGGTATTAGAAGTTAATAAAATGTTAAGATATAATTTGACATAACTCTATTTCCTCAGCTTAGTATTGTTGCTTACCATACAAAACAAGTAAAAATACCAAAAGAGTATTTTTAACTTATGCCCCCTTGCATGCAATCATCAAGGACTTTTAGAGAAGGAGGTTGTACATACCTTGAAGGTGAGGCTGAAAGTAGTGGGAGGAGCTGAAGTTAGGCTGGAGCTCTGTTGTATAGTCTCCCTCTTAGGGAGGGGGAGGGTGTTGGGCAGGGGCACCTGAAAAGGTAGGCAACACATATCACAATCTAACTAAGTCTGCTACAAAAGCCCCACTACAGACAACACTAATTGTACTGGTCTAGGGGTATTTTTCATCAGAGCCAAAAGGAATATTTGATTACTTAGAATTACATTGTGTCTGCACTAATAATTTTGGATATCTTAGAGAAATACTACCTGCTTTTTTATGCATATAATTACAGAAAAAGAATCTGTCCAAAATATAAGGTATATACTTGAAGGCACTGCCTCATATATTTTAATGTGTATAACAGTCACCTGGGATGTTATTAAAGTGCAGATTCTGGTCAGTTGGTATGGGGGATAAGGCCTGAAATTCTGCATTTCAAATGAGTTCCCAAGTGATGCTGATACTGCTGGTCCATGGACCATACACGGTGTAGCAAAGCTCTAAGGAATACAATTTCCACCTTTAAGATTCTATCAGAAGCACTTGACACAATACTGCAAATATTAGAAATTAATCTCTTTCCTGCAAAATAGCCAACATTCTTATAACTAGACTAAAGAACAGAAGTAAAATCGGGAGGGAAGTATGGAATATCGCACCACCCTGTTACACTAAACAAACTGCTTCCTGGTAGTTATAACATGATTATGGCAAATATTTTTTAAAAACATGAAGATATTAAGATACTCAGATTTTGTTTTTCCCTCTAAGTCTCTGGATCTTGAAATTTTATTATGTACTATTGTATGACTGATTCTAATGGTTCACTTAGTTATTCTTAGATAAAATGAGATGCTTGGAGGTTATATGATAATCACTTTGTGATACTATGGAGTATCTAACACAGATTGATAATATATGGACTACTTAACAGAGATTATATATGAATATTCAAAAACACCACCAGCATTTAAATCTTCAAGATACTCAAGATTCAAAATGATTGTAATAATAGGTAACACTAAGAAATAAATAGCCAAATGAAGATCCTTAAAGAGTAAACTTTGATGAGGGATATAAGCCGTAATCAAAAACAGTTTTTTCAAAAGACAAAAAATCTATGCATAAAATGGAACCCTCAACCACACTAGGGATAAAAAAGAAACCTTTCAAAAGGTCGTAAAATTTTTCCCATGTATGACATTTGTTTTTAACACTACATTAAATCAAGTTCAGAATCAACACCACACTTGGCACAAATACACACCACTGTGAAATCATTTCAAACTGATGACCATTTATAATGTTCCCTGACCCAAACTGGATGTTCCTGTTTTCAAACATGCTCTGGAGACACAGCTAAAAATTAAATGCAGACTATTTGCTTAGATACAAGAATGGTCTCTCCCCTTCAGTTATCCTGCATGCATATTACATTTTAATTAGATCACACAGAAACCATTAAAACACTCATATGGATATTTCCTTTTTTTTTAAATTTTTTAAAAAATTTATTTATGATAGTCACACACACACACACAGAGAGAGAGAGAGAGAGAGAGAGGCAGAGACACAGGCAGAGGGAGAAGCAGGCTCCATGCACCGGGAGCCCGATGTGGGATTCGATCCTGGGTCTCCAGGATCGCGCCCTGGGCCAAAGGCAAGCGCCAAACCACTGCGCCACCCAGGGATCCCCTCATATGGATATTTTCAATCACATTTAAGGGTACTGAGAATAATGATTTTTCCTTATTTGTATTTCATAAATCACATTTAGAGAGTAATTTGGCATACAGCATCGTATACTTTCTTGAAAAAGTGACACCTAAGAAATACTATATTTTTTAAATGAGAAGACACAGGTAAAATTAAACTTTATTGATGCATTACTGATTCAGCATTTGATAATTGACATAGTGGCACGGACTCCCTGATCATTGACAGGGAGTCTTTTTACCCTTCCTAATTTCCCATTACTTCTTACAGGAAGCTAAAAAATTTTAGGATTTCCTCCAAAAGGTCAGGGGAAAAGGATTTGGCACATTGAGTGAAATTCTACTACATCTGAAAGCTAGAGAAATTCTATGAATTGGTTCCTACAAAGCTCTCCCACCACAAAGAGAAACTGTACACTTGCTTTTCTCTTTTCCTCCATCCTACAGCCTGACAACAAAGTTGGATTTAACTACCCTAAAAACATCTCACATCTCTACAATTCTATACTAGATGCTAGAAGGAAGCATAGATAGCATAAGAAAAATGCTCTAAGACATAAAATTCTTCTTCTCAAAATGATATAGAAAGCTATATTTAAAAAAGGGAGCAGCTGAGCAAATTTCTACCACATCTCCAGAACAAGGGCCATCCATGTAACTTCTAAAGTGGTCTTCTACAGAGGGTTACCCAACTTGTCTGGGTTTACAATTTTTTGTCAGCCAATGAACAAGGCAAAATGATGGACTGTACTGCCTTAACATAATCTTTAATTATAACATGGACATTCTGGAAAACTACAGCCAAATTTACATGACTATCACTTTTTAACACAGCATTCAAAGAGTCTGAAGTGCTTACATATACATTTCAGCTCAATCTTCACAACAGGCATGTTGCTAAGGTAAAGATTTTAAGTTAAAAAAGAAACTTGGTAACACTCTTTGTTGAGTGACTTTTTAATGCATTGTAAAAAGTTTTCTTTTAAGAACACCAATACCAACAAAATAAATTACTGAACCTGAAGAATGTGGGAAGGAGGAATATAAATTCTTAACGAAACCAGGTTAATAGGATTAGTACTTATGAAACTGAGCCTAAGTGTTGCCTATTTTTGCTAAGTATTAGTGCTCCAAAATGCAAATTTACTACAACCCTTTCCCAGAGAAGAATACTGGTCACACAGTACATATTAGAGAATAGCCAGGTTCCTAAGCATACTTTCCATATCTGAGGTTGATTACTTACATTATTAACCAAAGTATCCTCCATCTTTGCATTATTAGTAGCCACAGTGTTAGGCAGAGAAGAAGAAGGTGTAGTATAGTCTGTTACAGACTCCTGTGGAGTAGTAATAGAAAAAAATACACTGTAAACTAAATTAATGACTCACTTTCTAATGGCAGCCTAACAGTTGTAAAGTTGTTTTGGAGGAAAGCAGGAGAGGAGAGCATCTCTTAAGACTCAAATCTTAGAGACAATACTGTGATAAAACAAACATGGACTCACTACTGAAGTGGTACATTTCAACTACAGCCAAGGTCCTGTACGTTTTTTTCAAATGCATTGCTCTCTTATGTCAACTATACTTCCAATTAAAAGTTTTTTTTTTTTTTAAAACTTAAATACACTTCACAGTACTAGGAGGTTGCCAACAGTACTATTTCTGGGATTACTAAAAGAACTCTGTGTCGTTCTCATAATCATAGCTTATTTCCAACCACTGATTTTTCATGCTCTTCAAAAAACAACATAGATAAATGAATGTCAAGATCTTTGTTGTTGCAATTAGGTTTTAGGATAAACTTGTTTATCATCATGAATCTCTTCTTTAAATATGGTAGAGGTAGATCTTAGTTTTTTATTTACATACATTGATTGTATAGCAATTAAAAAGACAAAAATATTCAAATAACATGAAAGTTTCCACTTACCTTTCTTAATATGTACCAGAGTGAACACAAAATGGCAGATATAAACTTTGCATCTTGTTTTAATGAGTATTTTTAAAGATACGCACCTTTCAATGTGGTTCCTAAATGCAAATTACTTCCTCTGGTGCTCAATCAATAAAACAGTGATCTATTCCAATCGTGAAAGAAAACTGGCTATTTTGGAATTACTAAAAATTTAATTTGACTTAGTTTCTGTCTTGAAAATCTTACTAGTGGGCAAGATAAGGCTCCACTATAACTCTTAATAAAATAAAAATATAGTGCAATCCTTTCAAAGCCTGTAAACCCAGTGAAAAACATTCAATGTACATATTTTTCACTTTGAACCATTTAACTGTCCAGAATTAAGAGTAAATTTCCACATAAAGAAATCATTTACTTAGGAATTTCTTCTTCAGATCACAAATGCATATGATGGAATAAAATATTCTCTGCAGATATAATAACCCATATAGTTTACAGAATTGTATGCCTCAAGCCAAAATAAAAGAAAAAGAACAACAGAAAAAACGAGTACTGGTGCTGTTTTCCCCACATGGTTTGCACCAATGAGCTGGTGGCTGGGGCATGTTGCCTACCTTCACATTAGCGCCGTATTCTGTGGATGATACCGAAATCATTGCTCCTATTTCAGTAGACATTTCTGAAACTGTTTTGGTTTCCTTTGTTGTTACAGAATCTGTACTTCTGACTGTAGCAGGGCTTGGTTTCTCTTGTCCTTCTGGCTCCACCTGTTGGGCATCTTTTACTTTTCTATTTTTCAATGAACGCTCTTTTCCAATAGGACCTGGTTTGTGTTCCTTATTTTCTACTGGACTCAAATCTGGAAGCTAAAAATCCAATGTTTATGACAAAAATGTATCATGATCAAAGAGATTTATTGAAAATCAAATTCAACTCCAACACCATTACTAGTTCTCCCATAAGTATTAGTGGCTTTCATACAGTTCTATCTACAATATCAATTATATTTACCTTCTGGGCTTTGATAGGGCCTGCCCGTGGCTGCTTCTGCCGTTGTTCTTTAGGTTCGGGTATCTTGTCAGTAGTTTTTTCCGAAAGTACAGGCACAATTTCATTTTCATTCCCATTTGAGGCTGGAGCACCAAACTGAATTGTGTCAATTCCAATTTCAACACCGCTTTCTTGACCATTCTTTGTTCCCTAGAAAGATAGTATTTTAAAACTTCCTTATCAAAGCAAACAGTCAAATGTGACTGAATGATGTATATAGAAGCATGCATTTCAAAAGTACAATGGAAGGAAGTTTGAAGACACTGATGGTGTTTTGAAAACTTTCCTTTAGCTACAATTGATCTGTATTAAAAAGCAATAAAATGAAAACCAGGATAAGACTTTGGTTGTTACTTGTTTATTTTTAAAGATTTATTTGAGAGCAAGAGAAACTATGCATGCAAAAAGGCAGGAGCGGGGGTGGAAGGGTGGGGGAGAGGGCTAAAGAGAGAAGCAGATTCTATGCTGAGCCTGGAGTCCAGCAAAGGGTTCTATCTCGAAACACTGAGATCATGACTTGAGCTGAAATTAAGAGTCAGATGCTCAACTGACTGATCCACCAAGGTGCCCCAAGACTTCAGTTTTTCAAAGTCCTGGCTTTTAAGTGTCATGAGTTTTGCTGTGAGCAAATTACAGCAAGTTATTTGTTCCTTTAAAATAAATTTAAAGCAACAAACACAAAGATAGCATTAGCAACAAATAAACAGATGAATGAATAATGGAGAGAAGAAAGATAGCAACACTAGTGTCACCTACTTTTAAAAAGTATACTTGGAAATAAAATGAAATAATGTCCATTAAAATACTATGTGATTGGTAATAAAGTGCACGCACCTTAGGAATCCAATTAAACTGCTAATTTCTATGGCATCTTCTTTGTGCTAGGCACTGACCAAGACAGACACTAAGAATCTAACTTACAGAACTTGCATTATATAGTGAATGGAGAAAATGAACAACTAGAAAATCAGATAAGAGATATGCAAAAATCAAAATATGGTTAAGCCACTTTAGATTGGTAGACAGAAAAAGACCCTGAGGAGGTCAAACTGTTACTCAATCTACAAGGCAAAAAAAATCAGGGCACCTGGGTGGCTCAGTTGATTAAATGTCTGCCTTTAGCTCAGGTCACGATCCTGTGGGTCAAGCCCCAATCCTGTGGGTCAAGCCCCGTGGTGGGCTCCCTGCTCCGTGGGGAGACTGCCCAAACTCTCCCTGTCCTCTCACCCTCCTCTCTCTCAAATAAATAGTCTTAAAAAAAAAAAAAAAAAAGACAAAAGACAAAAGCAGCGGGAAGTGTTCCTGGCAGAGCAAACACCTAGTGTAAAGGTTAAGACTGAAAAAAAGGCTACTGAGGCTGGAATACGGCAGGTTTTAAGAGCAGTGGTAGAAGGTGAACATGCAGAAGGCTAGACAAAACAGGGTTTTATAAGTCAGAGGATGTTTATAACAATACTTAACATTTTCAGAAAAAATAGACAAAACTCAGGACAAAGTCCAACTTCAGGCACCAGTCTTACAATCCAATCATAGTTCCTATCAGTTTCGGTAGTCCTGAACTTAAGGTATCAATTACTGTATAAGGTTATGATTGTATTTATCAGTGTAACAATGTCAACAATAAGAACAAGTCATGCTCTTTAGATTTATTATTAATATCTGAATATTCTCTTTCAAATACAGGCAAACATTATTGATATGACTTAGAATAAGAATCTCTATTTGGGGATCCCTGGGTGGCGCAGCGGTTTGTCGCCTGCCTTTGGCCCAGGGCGCGATCCTGGAGACCCGGGATCGAATCCCACGTCGGGCTCCCGGTGCATGGAGCCTGCTTCTCCCTCTGCCTATGTCTCTGCCTCTCTCTCTCTCTCTCTCTCTCTCTCTCTCTGTGTGACTACCATAAATAAATAAAAATTAAAAATAAAAAGATCCATACAATGAAATATTAAAAAAAAAAAGAATCTCTATTTGCTTCAGTCAATGCTGAAATTCTAGTCAACTTAAATATACAGTTAGTAGTATAAAAGTGAAACAGTGCAGTAATTAATCACTGAAAGCTACTGATTTTATGTACAGAAAGAATTAACTTATAAATAGTCCAATGAAATGCAAAAACAGATGGACAATAGAACTATTAGAGAATGGTAGTTTTAGGAAGAATATAATATACTTTGAAATAAAAATGGTGTATAAAATATATATAATACAATGAAGGGTAGTAACACTTAGACCATACAATCTTATCAATCTTTGTGAATCTATTTAGTGTATCTAACGTTTATATCATTGAACAAAATAATCATTAAGTTGTCTCCAGATCCCTTGAGAAATTTCTTATGCACTTTCCCTACTTTGCTTTTCTCCTCAGCACTGATCACCATTTAACATACTATATGGTATGTATTATTGGTCCCACCTCCATCTACAATGGGAGCCCCCAAAGTGCAGGGCTTTTTGTCCTTTTTGTCACACTCTTTCCCTGTTCTGTAAGTCCACAGGTTAGAACACTGCCTGGTAGATCACAAGTGCTCAAGAAATTTTTGTTCAATAAGTAAGTGGAAAAACTGCTAACCTGAGTTCTCATTTACCAATACTGCACATTCAAGAAATTATGTTAGAATTTCCTGTAAACTCTGCTTCTAAGTAATTTTATTACCTAATTTTCAGGCTAAAAATATGGTAGAAAAGTTGAAAAACTAATCATTGCACTCATATTCTCTGTATCACAAGCACTTTTATTGAGACTTCAATTTAAAAATGTTAAGCTTAGGATGTCTAAAGGTGAGAAGCAACTTATACATAGGGATCCAGCAGCAATAATATTACCTGGGAACTTGTTGGAAATGTACTCAGGTTTCAATTAAACCGAATGAAACAGAAACTTTGAGCATGAATCTCAGCAATCTATTTTACTAAGCTGTCCGAGTGACTGGGATGCACATTCCAGTTTGAGAAACTGTTTTAAGGTAACTCTGCTCCACTAACTCTGCTAAGGCCATTATGACATCTACTCCTACCTCTGATGAAGCAGCCGATCCAAACGATGTTAGGGGCTTACTCCACGCACTGACTGAGGGTGGCTGTGGTGGACTAATGGGACCTACTGGAAAGAAGGAGTCATTGCAAATGCAACCATTAAAATTTAGAGGCTAATAATCCTAAGTACTTTATCTTTTCCTTAAATGGCAGCTAGACAAAAAAACAAAGGTTTTCATAATACACTCAGATTTTTGAATACCTAAATAAATATAAGGTCCCCCCCAACAAACCTGTATTTTTTAATCAATGCAAAAATTGTGCCCATAAAATATGCTATTAAAAGTGTAACACATTTGTTTTAGAAACAAAGGCTTTAAGAAAGGAAACTAATAAAAATTATTGCTTCTTATTAAGAAAAAGGAAGTGGCTACAAAAAACCAATCTGAGCATACAATCAAAAAAACAAACCCCAACATCTCAGGCCATACCCCCTCCTTCTCTTCTCTGTTGAACTTACATTTCTTTGAGAGGTCATTCAGCACAGCTGGTGGGGCCACCTTGTTATCCCATAATTCAGTTGTAATTGTGCCATGTGACTGTGAAGTCTGGATAGACTTTCCTGTGGCTACGTATTCTGTGCCATTAGGTGTCTGAGCTGAAGGTAGTCTAATTGAAGGTGGTGGCTGTTTTGAAGACTGTGTTGTAGTCTGTAGCTGACTCTGGGCTGGTTTATGAGTCTGTCCCTGAGTCTGAGATGGTGCACTGGGGGCTGGAGCAGGGATGGGGACCAGGGCTGGGGCTGAAGCTGAGGCAGGAACTAGGGTGGAGGCAGGGGCCGGGGCTGGGGTTGGAATTGGGGCTGGAGTGGCAGGGGCTGAGGTGGGGGCTACTGGGGCTGAGGTGGCGGGGGCTGGAGCTGAAGCTGAAGTTGGGGCTAGGGCTGAAGCAAGGATGGGTATTGAGGCTGAGGTGAGGATGGGCACAGAAGCTGGGGATGAAGCTGAGGCAAGAATAGGGGTTGGAGCTGGAGCTGAAGAAGACACTGTGGCTGGAGCTGAGGTGGAGGGTGGAACTGGTGTGGAGGCAGAGCTCGGGAGTGGAGCTGGCGCTGAAGTCAGGACTGGAGCTGGGGCTGAGGCTGGCACTGGGGCAGAGGTTGAGGCTAGACCTGGAGTCGAGGCTGGAACTGGAGCCAGAGCCTGTGCTTGCTGGGTCCCCGTAGCCTGTTTTTTGGCAAACCGTGGAGGAAGCTTAGAAGTCTGACTTCTTCCTTTCTCATTCGCATTCTTTTTATTCCAGACCTGAAAAAATTGGTAGGAACCATTTTTGTCAATAATGTAACTAAAAGCATAGTTCACCAACACAGTCTCTGACAAGATCAAGTAATTTAACTCATTTACTTTTCAAAATAGGCACTTAATAAGAGTAAAAACATCAAGGCTGCAAGGATGCTACAGGGGGAAAAAAAGACAAGTATTTATTATACATTCTTGATAAACAGTTCTACAATCTCTCTTCCATAATTTTAAAATTCAAGTTATGGAATTTTTCAATGAATTCACTCGGCAGCAAAATCTGATCCAATCTGACAAAGAGCTACTTATTGACTTCACTCATGTTTGCCACAGAAACATTAATCTGTGGTGTTGCTGGGGTGTATGCTGTACAATTTTTACCTTATAAAGTAAATGAATACACAAATGAATGATTCTAAAAATACCTAGTCTCAAGGCTTATATTCAACTTAATATTACCATTCACGTATGATTTTTACAGTGTTTGTTTTTGAGGCTTCTCATCTATTAGAGCATGTTATCACTATGATCTATGTGTTTTACTTAGTTTTATCCTGTGTCACCGTTTAGCAAAATGGGTGTTTGGGATGATTTAAACAGAATAACTGACCTTGATTCATACCATGAGTATAAATGAACTAATGTAGATTATAATCACAAAACCTTTATAGGTGAAGAGTCTGCAATTTATTGATCATAGCAGTTGTGTTCACTGGATTTCAAAGATTATATTTTGGGCAACAATCTCAATAACTAGCAACAAACTAAAACACTAAACCTGTATGATTTGTTCTTCCTTCTTTCGACGTTCTTCATCCTGTAAACGCTTTTGTTGTTTTTTGGAAACCACTTCAGTAAAACCGTCATCATTCAAATTTGACTGGGGATCTTCAACTACTGTTACTTCAGGATGGTCGTCAATTATAACAACACCTTTGAGTATGGAAAAAGATTTAAAATGATATATATTTTTTCAATTGAAAAGGTAAATAAAAATATTTAGCCCAGTAGTGATTAAAAAAGAAGGGCGAGACAAAAATCTAGTTCTTATAACTCACAATATAACCCAATTCCCATCCCACACAATGGCCATTAGTAATTATTTGAAAAGAATGCATAAACATGAAAATATTTCACAAACAAGCTTAAAAAGTCTTTTGACTTTCTAAAGTACTTTGAATGATATAGGTCTTTCTTTTCTTCAATAATATAGTGGTGATGTCTTAAAACAATCAGTATCATTCTACTTTCTTCAAATTGCTTAATCTCTATAACTGTGCTATAAGGGTCTGTAATGGGCTATAAAGGCCTACGCAGCACCTCACTTCATTTGCATCTAACCATTCTTAGAGGTGCATATTAGTATTGTTTCCCCTTTCTAAAGGATGAAATAAACTCTGAGAGGCTGGTATGCTAAAGATGAGCTGGTGAATACCCAAGCGAGTCTTATGGCTCTTAATGACTGTTTTAGGGAGACCATTTGTTTACAACATGTAGATGTTAAAAACAAATGAAATATATGGGAAAGTTCTACGTGAATGTAAAGTGGCATAGATATACATACATCAAAATAACCTAGCAGATAACTAACTTAAGATGTATCTTGAACTCACTGTTTAACTAACAGTTATTTGGGCGATGTCCTGAAAAATCATATATCCCAGTAAATTTAAGAAATCTGGATCCCTTAAGTTTAATATCTAAAACTAAAATTAAAATAGTTCAAGCAATGCAACCTGTGATTGCAGACATGTTTCCAAAACAAATGTAAGAAAGGGGTGAGGCAATTCAAATAAATTGTTTTAATTTTGCAAATAATGCATGTTTTAGTTGGGGAACACACAATAAAAATAGGTTGTTTGCTTGGGAATTTTACATATACAACTCAAGATGGTGATAACTTGTGAGGGATAGCAAGAGAGTCTTATTAGAGAGTGATTCATAGGGAATCCACCTGCAAACAAACAACTCTCTTTGAATGGCTAACAATTTGCATTTATGTAAATAATGAGAAAAACAAAACAAAGACTAAAACTGGCTTTCACTCTCTAAAATAAATTTATTTATTTATTTATTTATTTATTTATTTATTTATTTATTTATGAGAGAGATGGGGTGTGAGCACACACGGCGATGCATCTGCAAGCAGGGGGAGGGGCAAAGGGAGATGGTGAGGGACAAGTAGACACTGTGCTGAGTGTGGAGCCCCACTTAGGTAGATCTCACAATCCTAAGTTCATGATCTGAGCTGAAATCAAGAGTCGGATGTTCAACTGACTGAACCACCGAAGTGCTGCTGGCTTCCTCTCTTTAAAAACCTATTACTGTTGTTTTTTAAATACTTATTTAAGTGCTTTCTACACCCAAAGTGGAGCTCAAACTCATGACCTTAAGATCATGAGTCCACCAACTGAGCTACCTAGGTGCCCCATGTTATTGTTTTTCTAACAAAAGCCTCATTGGTTCTGATTTATCTATGATAGTTCTACACGTGTTTTAAATCCTTAAGAGATTAACTCTGAAATAGCATAATGCTCATTTCAAATAAAAGGCCTTAGTCAAACATCTCAGCAGATGCCATACACTCCATTGCTTCACAGTGGCAAAGAGACCTCTTTATATTTCTAAATTCATCTCAGTCTTCCACTTTGACTAAAAATGTGTGTTGAAACTTTTCCTCATAGCCATACCATCACCCATTATTTTAATTTTCTTGTCAAAGAGCTTCTTTAGAACCTTTCAAGAGTTAGTTTACTCAACTATGTGAAGCAAAAATTTGAAGAATACTTTATGTTCATTTTCAACACGCCTGGTGCTTTGTAACAATTTGGCCTAAACACAAATTACTTAACAAGTATTAGAAAAACAACCTAAAGAGGAGTAATTCTTAATGAGTTTTTAAAATGCATAGCTCAGTTTCCACCATCAACTCAGAATTATATATGGAGTTCTTAACCTTTTTACGTCTTTTATGTCTTAATTCAATAATATAATACTTTGGGAATTTTCTACCCTAAGAGTTCTCTGGAAGAAGGGAAAGTGGTAAACAGTTATTTGGGAAGACATATCTGCTATGTTTTGTGGACTTTTTAAATAAAGATTTTATTTATACATTCACGAGACACACAGAGACAGAGAGAGGCAGAGGCACAGGCAGAGGGAGAAGCAGGCTCCATGAAGGGAGCCCTGACAGGAACTCGATCCCAGGACTCCAGGATCACGTCCTGGGCTGAAGGCGGCGCCAAACCACTGAGCCACTCCGGCTGCCTGTTTTGCAGACTTCTTGTAATCTTCATTTGTCATTTTCCAAATGTGTGTTTAGACTCTCCTCTCTCTCTACGGACCGCCACAAGGTTGGCACCCAAGCTTCCTAAAAGTCTACTTTTTTCTCTCTAGATCAGCGCTTTCCAAACTCAACACTACCAGTATTCTGAGGTGGCCATCCTGTGCACGCTAGGATGTTAAGCAACATCCCTGGCCTATATCTCATATGTCAGTAGCACCCAGCCCCACACTAGGACAATCAAAACTGTCTTCGGAGATTGCCAAATGTTCCCTGGGGCACAAAATTACTCCTGTGGAGAACCACTGCTCTACATAAACTAACTAAAATTCTTAAACATGCAATTAAGCTAAGTTTATTTCTTTCCCATGTGAATCCTAAAATGGTATTCTAGAACAATAGTTCTCAAGTATTTGTGTGCATTAAAATCACCTGGAGAATTCTATAAGATATAGATTGCGAGTTTCTGAACTTAGGTCTGAGATAGGGGTCAACATTCTGCATTTCTCACAACTTTCTAGGTGAGGCTGATGATCTGGGGACCACCCATTGAGAATTACTGGTCTAGAAATAATAATGCCAAGGTCCTGGGCCCAAATCAAGTTTAAATAACCATTAACTAGGTGAAAATCCTCATCTTTATTTTCAATACTGGAATAACAGTGCCTAACCTAACTTTGCCATTACTACTATCTGGTCTTAGTAAATCTCAATTTTACACAGTATTTCCAGCTGAAGTCTCATCTGAATGAACAGCAATTAGTGCATTTTTACATGTATAAATGCCTTCTCATAGATATTCCTTTTTTCTTTTTTCCCCCTCGTTAATGTCTTCAACAAATATTTTCTTATTGCTTGTGTTATCCTTCGCATTTGGTATCTAATTATTTATGGCTTTCTGAAAGTATTTATCCAGAGCAACATTGCCTCCCATCCTATTATTCTCTATTTATCATGCCTTAGATACCAATTTTATCAAGGGCGTAAGTCACTGAGATTAAGATTTCTTTCACTGAAGATAAAGCATATGTACAGATCTAATTAAGCAACCTCATTTAGTCTTCAATGCTTTCCTACGTCTGTTTGGCAAAGTGGAGTGGTTAATTTTCTCCTTTTTTATGAAGAAAAATGAAATCCAGCAGATTATCTTTAACAAGAACTTGATCAAGCACACAAGGCTGTGCTAAAAACTAGTTCATTTTATTAATTAGTGATTCATCATCAGCCTTTATCTCAATCTTGTAGTTCTAATTCTTTCCCTCTTTTCCCTCTTCCCCCCTTTCTGTATTTCAGTATCAACTCAAATATGACAGATAATATATGCATAAAAGGAACCTAAGACATACTTGCATAATTGTTGAGATCAAACTGTGATAATGCATCTACTTTCTCTTTGGGTTTTTTAGGGCCTGATTTGGGGTCTTCTCTTTTTTTCCCTGTGGAATCTTTGGCATTCTTTTGTCCTGTACCATTAGGTGTTCCCTCCTGGTGGTGTGCAGAACTGCCATTAACAGGATCAACAACAGTTGTGCCTGCAGACTGGTCATCAAATGGCCTGCAAAACAACAAGTTGAGTTACTGCTACCTCCACGTAACCGAACAAAAGAAAAATTATTACTGGCAGTTTCTACAGTTTAATCTAAGATAAAATAGCCATGGGACAGAAGACTCTCAAATTAATAAGCTTCAGTGATTTTTATTGAGTACAACTTCACTAAAACTGAGCTTTCCAATTAAGAAGGTGAACAGAATTTTTTCCAGGAATTAAATTCCAGAATTCCAACTGTGCCCTGAAGGTTCTTATTGTATCTATCATGGTATGCATACGGCACTCAACATGGTTTATAGCAGAAAATTCCTATGATCCAAACAAGTTCAAAGTATTCACTGCTGGATCTTCTCCACAACAGGACAGCATATGAAAAATTTAAAAAGCATTCTGTTAACACTATGAACATTTTTTTTAGAAGTTCAATCAGATTTATAATTAACGAAAGCATATAAAAAAACACTTTTAATAGGGAAATACTTCACAAACCAATGTATTTCTATAGTTTTTGTTTCCTATCAAATTAATTCATTTTCATCTTAGCCAATAGTTTCACTTGAGATAAAAGCTTACCTAAGTACTTGACACAAAGCATGAACTCAAATATTTGCAGAATAAAATGATTTCTTCTAAGTGGGACTCTTTCAAAAGATTTATTTTAATTACAATCTGTAACTGCTATTTCTGCAGGTTCAAAGTTATTGTCAACATGTCACAAAAATCTTGCTAAGTTGTTGAAATCTACATTACACAAAAACCATATCAAGATTTCCCCTGAATATTATTACTCAAAACTCTAATAGTTCAGTTATAGTCAATAACTACATTGCAACTATATATGCTATCCTAATTATTTTGGCCCTATAAAGAGAGGTTCTAATTCTGTGTTATGAAGGTACTCTGGAAACACAACTGGTCGCAATTATTTCCCTAAATTTTTTTTCTGAGTTATCAGAAAGCAGAAATATTTTTGTTGATGGGTATAGTAACCTGAAATATTAAGTGTATTGTAACTAACAAATGCAAATTAGTATTATTTGGATAAATTTTTTAACAGCTCAGGCTGCAAACCTGGAAATTTGATCAAAAACCAGGGCACACTCTAATAACAGATGCTTACTATTTATCAGGTATGTTAATACAGTTCACAAATATGTCTGTAATCTTTACCAATCTTTAAAAGTATGATTACTTTCTCCCTATTTTACTGGTGAGGAAGCAGGGTTTATAAAGGCAGTAAATAGCAGAACCTACATTTAAAACTAGGCAAATGAATAAATAAAACTAGGCATACCGATACTGTAATTTTTCCTGATATTAAAGAAATTAATAATTTACTATAAACAGCATTTTAATAGTTAAAAGAACAGATCAAGCTTAGCACAGAGAAATTATTTTAAAATAAATCCAACATATTTATGTTGCTGGTGGCCTTAATGGCAGTTCTGTGCCTCTATCCAGCTGGATCATTTATTGTAGTTTGCAACTCCAGAGGAAGATATAGTTTATTCCTAAGGTTCAATGTTCACTTCCTAGCAACCAATACAGAGTAATAAAGCATATGCTTAAAATGTATTCATTTAAGCCCCAGAAGACACCTATGAACACCAGTTTTTTGTAAAAAGAAACCAAAAAAGAAAGAAGGGCTGTTCATCAATAAGATGACTTACCAAAAGGAAGACACTTTTACAGGTCCCTCCTTTAGGTGTACAAATTCTCCCAAAGCTACAAATTCCTAAGAGAATTCTAGAAAATGTTAACGAAAGAGGCAAAAGCTTCTGAGACCCATTAACCTCTCTTGCTCAGGCACCCTTAACACTTCAAGAATGAACAAACAAAAAAATTAGGGAAGAACAATGTCTGGATCCTATATCCAGACTGGCTCCTTTGCTCAGTTCATATATGAAAGCAAGTATACTGAAAACAAAGTACTCACCCTCGCTTCCCAGTCTTTGATGGTGGGCCACCACTTCTCCTTTCATTTCTAGGACCTGAGAAATTCCTTCCGGATTTTGGTGGACCACTGTTGCCACGCCGATTCTGGCGATCTACACCAGGTCTCTGGCTAGAAAAACTTCTCTTTGCTATTTCCCTTTTTGGAGGTAAAGCATTCTCTCCAGTCTTTGTAACTGCTTGTGCATTCAAATCAGCATTTTTTTTTTCATCTCTTTCACGCCTCTCATTGAAATCACTGCTTTCTGAAGCTGTTTCCCATTCTTCGTTTGCCTGATCTGAAGAGTTCTGGTTAGATAAGTCTGGTGTCTTGTTCCCAGAAATATCCCCAGCAGGATTAACTGGTTCCTGAACCACATTATTAACTGTGCCATTTGCGGGCACTGCCACCTCATTGGTTTTGGAAGCAGCCTCCCTCTCCCTGAGACGTCTAAATCGAGGCGGCTTGTCTTGCCTCGGTGGTCGGGTAGGACGTTGTCGTCGGGGCCTTTCTCTAGCTGGGTCAAATTTTCGCTCAAATTTTGGAGGTCGTTTATCTGCTGGTATAGGAATAAACTGCTCGTGTCTTCTTGGTGGCTCCCCATCGTCTAGTTTTGGAGCTTCTGCCTGCCTTGGGTTCCACTGATTGTCCCGATAAGCAGGTCTTCGTAAGGTGGAAGGGCGAGATGGCCTGCCTCCAGGATCCCTTCCCCCACGTCTGAATGTCCCCCCTCTGCCTCGCCGTGTAGGCTCTCCTTTAGGAAGGAAGCCTGGTTTAGACTTATCATCATCCCTCACATAAGCTTTTTCGAGGGGTCTATTATCTATTCTGATATGATTTTCGGGCTTGAAAGAAGACTGAGGCTTTACAGGCTTTTTGTTCTCAGACCGTTCCTCTCTTTTGGGAAGTTTGCCTTTGCTTAAACTATCCTTGTCACTCGCACTTTCATGAACTTCACTGTCCGTGTCAGTCTCTGAACCCCGCTGTCGTCTTCTTTTGGGAACAACTTCAAAATCAGAGCTCTCACTTCGTGTTTCACTTTCTTCTCGCTGTCTAAGAGGTCCTGAGGGCACATGCTCTGTCCGTGGCTTAGTGTCTCTATATTGGGGATAATCTCGAGTATGCCCTCTCCCACCTCGGCCACGTCCTCCATAAGAACCCCTATAGCTTCGGCCTCTCGAATAGTATTCACCCCGGCCTCGACCCCTGTATCCTTGATCTGGAAACCAATCTCTATCTCTAGCTTCTTTCCAATAGGTCCTGGGGGGTAAAGTAGATTCTTTCTTAACTGCTGGTCTTGAATCTGGTCGAGGCCTCTCTAAAAGAAGATCTTTGCTACCGAGTTTCTCAGGTTGTTTTTCTTCTTTGACTATTGGTGCTGTGATGGTTTGCTGGTTTACAGTTTTAGCCACAGGCTCTACTTCAACACTACTTACAGGTTCCGGGGGCTTCTCAGCATCTTGAGGTGGCTTTGGAACCAAGGCTGAAGTTTCTGTTGAAGGAAATTTCTCTAATTCTGGTTGAGGTGGTAGTGGAACAGACTGTGGCTGAACCGGTGCTGCAGGTGGTGGGACTGGAGGAATAGGATCTTTCTTTTCTGTTTTTTCAGGTTTGACAACTTTTTCGGTGACCTTTTCTCCCTTTTCCCCTTCTTTCTCTTTCCGCTGCTCTCGTTCCTCTTTCATATCTCTAAGTATAGGTTTTTTAATGGGACCTGATCTTCTCACGGGCCTATCATTACCTTCTTCTCTTCTGTTGGAGCTTGGCCTTGGGCCCCAACGAGTTTCCGATTTAGATTTATATAGTTTTTCAGGTTTTGGTCCTTCAGATGATCGTATAAAGCCATCCTTCTTTGGTTTTTCCTCTGTTCTTTCTGCTGGTTCCTTTGAATCCATGCATCTGCTGGTTACTTTAGGAATGCTTGCAGATGGATCACTTCTTTGCTCCTCTGATTTTTGAGTATGGTTGGAACCATGGGAAACACTTCTTTTCCGGGCAGGCTGACTTTCTACAGCTGAGATCCGCTCTTCCTGAGGAGTGGATATGGTTTTCTGATCAGGTACATCAAAACAGGCAGACTGACTGACCGTGTCAGTATGGCGAGGTCTAACGTCTTCCACAGATCTGCTTAAAAACTTCTGTACTTCCATCTCACTCGATTCTCTGACAAAGTCCGCTTTTGGATGAACCTCTAACTGACTCTGTTCTACAGGATAAGCAGCAGTAATCTGCTCCTGATCCAGTGGGGCTTCCGGCCTAAAATAATGAAGAATTCAGAGGTGTAACTACCAAAACAAACTCCTTCTCACAAGTGTACAGCAAAATAATCCCTCTAATTATAAAACACAAATGGATCCTAATCATAAAAACCATTTAGAGGATTCTAATCTTTATGCCTCCTTAAAAACTTTAGCACAGCATTACATAATAGCCAAGGGGTGGAAACAACCCTAAATATCCAATGACAGGTGAATGGATTAAGAAAACGTGGGCAGCCCCGGTGGCTCAGTGGTTTAGTGTTGCCTTCGGCCCAGAGCGTGATCCCAGAGCGTGATCCCGTTGAGCCGGGATAGAGTACCGCATCAGGCTCCCTGCATGGAGCCTGCTTCTCCCTCTGCCTGTGTCTCTGCCTCTCTCTCTCTCTCATGAATAAATAAATGAGATCTTTTTTAAAAAAAAAAAAAAAGAAAAGAAAGAAAACATGGTATATACATACAATAGAATAGTCTTTAGCCATCAAAAAAGGGAAAATACTGTTATATACCATCAGATGGATGAGAATATTATGCTAAGTGAAATGAATAATCACAGGACAAGTACTGTAGGATTCTACTTATATGCGATATATAATTTAATAGAACTCATCCAAGCATAAAGCAGAATGATGATTGCCAGGGACTAGGAGGAATGGAAAAATTATTTACTACTCAGTGGGGATAAAATTTCAGTCATACAAAATGAAGAAATTCTAGAAATGTGCTGTAAAACACCATGCTTATAGAACAACACTGAACCGAACACTCAAAATTTCATTGACGGTAGAAGCCACAATTAAAAACAAATGAACTTCATTCCTTAAGAAAAAAGGACGTTTAGGCCATGTTGATGGGAATTTTTAGTCCATCAAGACTACTAATTTCTACCTATAATCCAAGAGTACACTAGAGTAGGTCTATCTTCCCCTAATGAATCAGCATTACAAAATACACTCCTTAAAAGGGCAAAAGTTCTAAGTTTATGGTTATAAATTATCACAGGTCACCAACTGCTACTTCGAATTATCTCTGTAAATTAGTATTTGTCCTTATATTGGCATTAGAAGACTTCCACAAGGTATGGACAATCAAATCTCTACCACTTCTCCTTAGTAGAAAACAAGTATCAACACCTTAAGCTAGACTACATGTCAAATATCTAATCAACCGTAGAAACTGGCCAATTTTACATCCAATGTTGAATTTCAGTATTTAATTCAGTGTACAAAAATACGTGTGATAAAATGCTCTAATCAATACAGAAATGACAGAAAAAGCATGTCCAAAAATGAGAAGACATACACTCAAATGGGAGGAAATCAGATTTGTGGCTCAATTCTAAATCAAAATGATCTTCAGGGAATGCTACACAGTTTTCATTTTACCACAATATTAATTTGGTCTATTAACAATTTTTGTAATTACCTTGCATCTTCAGGTTCTTCTGTTGCTTTGGGAGTAGTGGCCTGCTGAGGTTCAGTATGAGGATAGGGATCTGATCCCCACATCACACGAGGTTCAGAGAGGGAGATTGCATGATCTCTTGCAGATCGTGCAATATGCTCAAATGACTCAGAACTGTTTGGCGATCCTTCCATCTGCTCTCTTCTCATTAATGGCTTAGGAGGAATCATTCCTATACAGAACATCAGAAAAAGATGGGAAAAACACATCACATAGAAATCTGGGTTATTATTATTTAGAACTTTATACTTAAACTATAAAGCAATGATCAATGAAAACTGTACAAGTTTTTCCATAAATGAGATTTTTATTGCTGCTATTAAATAGATTTAAGAATTGAGGAAGCAAACTAAGCAAACCACAACAGTAGCCTATCTTTACTTTAAAGGGAAAAAAAATACAATGCCTATAAGTCAGGTAACATGTATGAAGCCTCTATGTGTCTCAATAAAAACATAATGAGGATTACACCAACAGTGATAGATTTCCAGAGGAAATATATCCTACAGAAAATTCTATTAATAGTCTAAGTAGTTGATCAATGCTATTAATTACGCGTTTTAAATTCTAAAATTGCAGTATAAATTTTAAAATTAAGACATTATTTTTTTTAAGTAACACATTATTGATCATATTTTTATCACTCCTAAATTTTCCTCATTTTGGTAATGAATTATCTGAATTTACTCTGATAGATTCCATACATGATTGCTAATTCATTTGTTTTTCAGCTAACCTATGTGAAAACTCAAGTATACAGCAGAGAAAATTGAAAAGCTAGAATACAGAATATAAGGACAAAATTCAAATGCTTAAACAGAAGAATGAAAATAACTTAGCAAATAACAGAATGTTTTCAGACTCAAACATTTTTAATATTTACATACAGAAAATAACTAGTGTTTTGGTCTTATCATACTGTTCATACAGTGTCTGTCATTTATGTACTCTGGTAAAAGTTACAGAATTTTTAAATTAAAAATCTAGACACCCTGGCGACACCTGAGTGTGTCAGTCAGTTAAGCATTTGATTCTTGATTTCAGCTCAGGTCATGATCTCAGGCTCATGAGACTGAGCCCCACATGGGGCTCCCATGCTCAGTGGCGAGTCTACTTGAGGTTCTCTCTCCCTCACTGTCTACCCCTCCCCTTGCTTGTGCATGCATGCTCTCTCTAAAATAAATCTTTTAAATAAAATCTAGGCCCCTGGGGGCACCTGGGTGACACAGTTAAACGTCTGGTCTCTGCTCAGGTCTTGATTTCAGGGTAGTAAGATTGAGCCCCGTGTCACACACTCTGTACTCAGTGGAAAATCTGCTTGAGATTCTCTCTCCCTTTCCCCCTCCTGCTCATGCACTCTCTCTCTAAAATAAATAAATAAAATCTTAAAAAAAAAACTAGGGGCACCTAGGTTGACTCAGTTAAGCATCCAACTTCAGCTGAGGTCATGATCTCAGGGTCCTGAGATCAAGCCCTACATCAGGCTCCCTGCTGGGGGGGGGGGGGGTTGTGTCTGCTTGTCTCTCTCCCTTTCCCTCTGCACCCCCTCTCCACTAGTGCTCATGTGCTCTCTCTCTCAAATAAATAAATAAAATCTTTAAAAGAAAATATCAAGCCACCCTACTTAAGTGCTTACTAAATTATACCTCTTAAAGGAATAAAAATGGGAGGAAGATGAAAACCTCTGATCTTGCATAACTGCCAGTGAGCCATGAAACAACATCAATTTTAACTTACCAGGATGAATGGGTGGAATATCCATAGCAGGTCTACCTGATATCATTCGAGGATCCATGTAGGACTGCATCATGAGCCACCTTGGATCAAAACCCATAGAAGCCAAATGCTGAGGGTGAGGCTGCATGGGTTGGTAGAGAGGTCTGTGTGGTGGAGGAGGGACAGCACCACTGGATGGCTGTGAAGGGACTGTCTGGGGAAGTACACCTTGCTGCTGCTGCTGCTGCCACTGCTGCTGTTTCATCTGTTCCTAGAAAAGCAGGATCCCACGTCTTGAGATTTTAGTTCCACGTGATAACATAATCAATCATATTAGAAAATAATAGGGTTTTTTTAAAACCTCCAGGGAAAAGAATTCAAAAGACATTTAACAGTGAGAGGTGGTAACACAAAAGAACAAAAGATAAGTTATGACATTTTGCCTTAAATTAACTACTCATAAATCATACTATAGAAATCATTTCACAGAAAGGAAGATGCTACCTATAATGAGGCAGAGGGGGGGAAATGACACAAGTTTATGGTAAAACCTATGATCAATAAACTTTTATTAAAAGGGGAAAGAATTTCAGGGAAAATTTGTGTGCTTTATTTTAGGTTTCATGTCAAAATACCTCTCAGACTACCCTGAACAATAAACCTTTTCAATCACATATACATGATAAAATGTTTTTACTATTACCTGCTGTCGCTGGAATCGAGGTGGTAAAGACTTCTGAAACTGTTTAAAATAACCTGATAATACAGCAGGTCGAGGCTGAGACCCTGAGTCTGGCTCCGTTTCATGTGCCACTTGTGTGGTCTCTTTTTCACTACGATTGCTGTCTTGTCTAGTGAAAACTGGGTCATCCTCTGTCCAAATGAAAAGGTGAATAATAATGTTATTCATCTATGACACATCACATACATGATGTGTGCACCGGCATGAAGTTATTGGATTGATATATTAAAAAAGGTTGATGATGAAGAAAGATCCATAACATCCCCCAAAAATGTTCTGTATGCTAATACTGGTAACTATCAATGAAGTTAACATTAAATTAACAAAATCTTAGAGTTCCTCAAAGCTAGATTCTTAAGATAGAGATCACATGTCCAAATGCTTTACCAAGCAAAAATTTTTTGATATATTAGGATAATAAAACACTTCAAATACTATTTCCCAATGTTGCAATGAATATTAATCCTGTCAGTATTTACCTGTGGTTCACTAGGACTTATGTAAAAACACAAAGAGCCTAAACGTAAAATGTAACACAACAGTCTGCTTTTTGATCAAGAGACTATTAAGAAAACCAACGAATAAAAGTCTAACAACATTGATCACCAGCTATCTTCAAACATATAAATTATTCTACGTAAAGAATATGAAGAATGATGCCAAAAAGAACTATATACACTGATTTACTAACTAAATAACAACTGTTCATCCTAAAGAAAACCACAGCCATATTTGTTCTAGAGAATGTCACTTGTCCCAATTACAATGCCAACCTTGTTATAAATTCTTTTCTCAGGGAACTAGGGATGAATTTTGAAAGGACGTTTATTTTGTCAATGTAAAAACCACATTTTCTCACTGGCATTACATTCATTGTTAAGAATGCTGTAAAGGAAAAAAAAAAAAAAAAAGAATGCTGTAAAGGGCAGCCCTGGCGGCCCAGCAGTTTAGCGCCGCCTTTGGCCCGGGGTGTGATCCTGGAGACCAAGGATTGAGTCCTGCGCCGGGTTCCCTGCATGGAGCCTGCTTCTCCCTCTGCCTGTCTCTCTTTATCTCTCTGTGTCATGAATAAATAATTTTTAAAATCTTAAAAAAAAAAAAAATGCTGTAAATAGGAAAGTAAAATATTGGAAAGAAAAAAGCCAGTATGTGTAACACGTAAAAATCAAAAGGGTAGGGGATCCCTGGGTGGCTCAGTGGTTCAGTGCTTGCCTTCAGCCCAGGCCGTGATCCTGGAGTCATGGGATTGAGTCCCACATCGGGCTCCCTGCATGGAGACTGCTTCTCCCTCTGCCCTGTGTCTCTGCCTCTCTCTCTCTCTCTCTCTCTCTCTCTCTGTCTCTTCATGAATAAATAAATGGAATCTTAAAAAAAAAAATCAAAAGGGTACATCATGCTGATAAACCTAACTAAAGTTAAACTGCCATCAAAAAACATACAAGATATGAATGAAAATAAAAGCACCATGAAATAATGATTAAAAAGAAAAGCTAGGGGATCCCTGGGTGGCTCAGCAGTATAGCGCCTGACTTTAGCCCAGGGCGTGATCCTGGAGTCCTGGGATCGAGTCCCACGTCGGGCTCCCAGCATGGAGCCTGCTTCTCCCTCTGCCTGTGTCTCTGCCTCTCTCTATCTCTATCATAAACAAATAAAATCTTAAAAAAAAAAAAGCTAAATAATTTGTGTAAATATAGTCTCCACTGACAAACTAATCAGTTGGGGTGAATACTGTGTATTCATTGGCAAAACAAGGACCTAATAAATATGAATTTCCTTACTTCGAATCTATAGTCCCTTCTCATTATCTATTAATGAGATTCCCTAATGTTGTTCTTAGCATCCATGGATATTAAAGTATGCCAAAGTTTTTCATTTTTTTAAAAAAGATTTTATTTATTTATGAGAGAGAGAGAGAGGTAGAGACACAGGCAGAGGGAGAAGCAGGCTCCACGCAGGGAGCCTGACGTGGGACTCGATTCTGGGTCTCCAGGATCATGCCCTGGGCTGAAGGTGGCGCTAAACCGCTGAGCCATCCAGGCTGCCCCATTTTTCATTTTTAAAAAATTATTTATTTATTTATTTATTTATTTATTTATTTATTTACTTACTTACTTACTTGCTTACTTACTTGAGAGAGTGTGTGCATGAGAAGGGTAAGGGGCAGAGGGAGAGGGAGAAAGAGAATCCTTAAGCAGATTTCTTTTCTTTTCTTTTCTTTTCTTTTTTCTTTCTCTCTCTCTCTCTCTCTCTCTCTCTTTCTTTTTCTTTTTTAAGATTTTATTTATTTATTCATGAGAGACACAGAGAGAAAGGCAGAGAAAGAAGCAGGCTCCCTGCAAGGAGCCCGATGTGCGACTCGATCCCGGACCCTGGGATCAGGTACTGAGCCAAAGGCAGATGCCCAACCAGTGAGCCACCCATGTGTCGTCCCCCCTACTTTTTTTAAAAAAGATTTTATCTCAAGCAGATTTCTCATGGAGCGCTGAGCCAGACTCAGGGTTTGCTTGATCCCAGGACCCTGAGATCATGACCTGAGTCCCAAGGCAGACACTTAACGGATTGAGCATCACCCAAGTGCCCCATTTTTCATCCCTATAGTGAAAAACTTTACTTTTTTAGTATTATCAGCAATCTGTGTTTATAATATAATAAAAGCCCATTATCAATATCAAATTATCTCTATATGCATTAATATGAAAATTTATGAAATCTGGCTGGGCCTTATCTCACTAAAAAAAGTTAAAGTATCACTCCTTTTATGGTTACGTTAAGAGCCAAATTTGATGACAACCCTACGTATAAATACAAAATTAAAGGAAAATTTTAAATAGCTCTATGTATTTCAAGCAGCAGGGTCTTGTAGAAAGACCATAGGTTTTGAGATAAAAACAAAGTTTCAGTATTTCTATATCAGAGAATAGTGAAATTGACCTATTTCTATTTTAAGTCACTGTTAAGCTGTTCATTAAGAATGAGCTTTACCACACTTCAGAGCAAGGTTTAACACTATATTTTAATTCTGCTAATTAGTTTATAAGCCAATGAGGAGAAAAACAAAACCGTTGATTACAGCCAGAAAATTGTTTTTTAAAGAATAATTACAGTCTGGTAAGCATATCAACTACACTTGAAAGCTTTTATATTTAAACAGGCAGAAAAACAAATCTGAAATCATGAACTGGATGTAGTCATTTAATTATAACAATCCCAAAATTTCCATTAAGCTCTATTCAACTAAAGTTTTGGAAGTATTAATATAGGTATACAAATGAAAACTTAAATGTCTTAGAAAAAAGTAGAAGAATGAGTATATGTGACTATGAAACCAACACAATTTTGCAGACAAAACAGAACTGAAGTTCATCTAACAACTTTAAGAAACACAAGAGAGACTTTGTTTCCTTGCAGAATAACTCCACAATTATCCTTCCCCAAACCCAGTAACTTGTTTCTTTCAACACCCTTTATTGTTAATATAAAATAAGAAAAAATGGCTCTAGTGCATGTTTTATAGTGCAAATGTTGTCTTCACACCCTTTTATATAAGACACAGAGTATCTGGAGATGACCGGCGGAGAAGGAAACACCAAACATCTCTTTCCCAACCCAGACAACAAAACTGCACTGGCACAATCTGTCTGATCTAATTACTCAACTCCAGAGTCTATTAAAGGCATGCAACTTTCAAGGGAAGGCTTGGAGGATAAAACTGCAGTTGATATCAATTAGAGTTCTTAGCACAGTATCAGCTACACAGCCCCCACCTCATGTATTTTTTAAAAGATTTACCAGAAAGAGAGAGTGCCTGAGTGAGTGGGTGTACGTGTATTAGGAGTGGCAGGGGATCCCTGGGTGGCGCAGCGGTTTTAGCGCCTGCCTTTAGCCCAGGGCGCGATCCTGGAGACCCGGGATCAAATCCCACGTCGGGCTCCCAGTGCATGGAGCCTGCTTCTCCCTCTGCCTCTCTCTGTGTGTGTGTGTGACTATCATAAATAAATAAAAATTAAAAAAAAAAAAAAGGAGTGGCAACAGGAGAGAATCCTCAAGTAGACCCCCGCCCCCGCACGAGCTGAAGCCTGATGCTGGGCTGGATCCCACAACCCATGAAATCATGACCTGAGTTGAAACTAAGAGTCAAATGCCTAACCAACTGAACTACCCAGGTGCCCACCCGGTTAACATTTAAACCCACATATGAGCAAGGAGAACAGAGAACTCGCAAACCTGAAGATAGGACGATGGAAATTATGAAGTCTGAGGAACAGAACAACAATAACAAAAACAGAGCTTTAGGTATCTATAAAACAAGATCAACAGAATAAATGTACACACTGAGGGAGTCCAGAAGGAGAGAGACAAAGGACAGAGGGACTATTTGAAGAAATTAATGGCCAAAATCATCTCAAATTTGATGATAACGTGAATATAACTTCTAAGAAGCTCTAAGAACTGAGACACATTATAATCAAACTTTAAAAAGACAAAGAGAGAATCCTGAAACTAGAAGGTTAGCACCAAGGAGGTCACATACAAGGAATACTCAGTAAAACAATCAGATTTCTCATCAGAAAGATTACAGGTTACAAATCATCACAAAATATTAAAAGAAAAAAAGTTATCAACCAAGAAATCCTTTCTCTGGCAAAACTGCTCTTCAAAAATGAGGGAGAAACTGAAAGATTTGAAATATTTCCAGATAAATCTATGAAAGAGTTCATTACCACAAGGCCTGCCCTCCAACAAATGCTCAAGGGAGTCCTGCAGGGTAAAAAAGGAAAGGAATGTACACAGTAAACCAAAACTGCATGACAAAATAATGATCTTAATAAAGGCAAATACATATAGACATGTCCACATGATTTAAGAAATGAATACTTTTCTTAAAGTAATCATTAGTCTAAAAGCTAATAACACTATGCTTTGGTTTGTCAGTCTACACGGTTTTCCACATGATTTAAGAAACTAATGCATTTAAAATAATTATTAGTTTGTTTCTGGGGATACGAAGTAAAAAGCTGTAATTCTGTGACATCAACAACCAAAAGGAATACAAATGGAACTGTTAAAGGAAAAAGAACAAGTTTTTGTATATTATCAAAGTTAAGATGATATAATTTCAGTGTTACAACTTTTGGATGCTTATGTAATCCCGTTGTAAAAACAAAGAAAAGTAGATACAGAATTGAAGCAAAAGGAAATGAGAAAAGAATGTAACATGATTCAACGTTAAAAAAAAATCAACTAAACACAGAAGGCAGTAATGCAGGAAACAAGGGAAACAAATGATATAAGGCATATAAGAACCAAATACCAAAATGTCAGAAATAAATCCCTTCTAATCAACACTTAAATAAATTGAACTAGATTCCAATCAAAAAACAAAGTCCCAAATTGATAAAAACATGTGATCCAACTACGTTATCTCCAAGAATCACATTTAAGATCCCAAAGACACAGACTGAAATTGAAAAGATGAACAGATACTTCATTAACAACAGAAACCAAGAGAGCAACACACCAAATCGGCTACGCTAATATCAGACAAGCAAGGCTTTGTATTCAAAGTTTTACAAGAGACAAAGGAGGACATTATATACTAATAAAAGGTTCAGCGCAGCAAGATATAGACATTATAAATATTTACACATTTTTAATTTTTTTTTAAAAAAGTTTATGTTTTTACTCATGAGAGAGAGAGAGAGAGAGAGAGAACGCCAGAGACAAAGGCAGAGGGAGGAGTATGCAGGACTTGATCCCAGGACCCTGGGATCATGACATGAACTGAAGACAGACAACCACTGAGGCACCCAGGTGGGCACCTATTTACACATATTTAAGGTATGTGTCAAGAACAGACCATCAAAATATATGAAGCAAAATACTGACAGAGATGAAGGGAAAGACTATTATACTTTTATAGTTTGACACTTCAATACCTTATTCTCAATAATGGATAGAACTAGACAGAAGGTAAGTGAGGAAACAAAGGACTAAATACAATAAACCAACACATTCTTCTTAAGTGCACATAAGATATTTTCCAAGACAAGACTGTATGTTAGGCCACAATATCAATGCTCAATAGATTTAAAAAGATAAATCTCATATGAAATATTTTCTCTAACCATGATGGGATGAAGTTAGAAATCAAAAAAGATAAGTGAGCCTGGGTGGTTCAGGGCATGATCCTGGAGACCCAGGATCGAGTCCCACCTTGGGCTCCCTGCATGGAGCCTGCCCTCTGCCTGTTTCTCTGCCTCTCTTTGTGTCTCTCATGAATAAATGAATAAAATCTTTAAAAAAAATGGGGGGAAGGGGAGAGTGAAACAGGAAAATTCATGAATCTGTGGAAATTAAACGAAAGTCTTAACTAAGAGATCAAAGAATAAATGACAAGGGAAATTAGAAAATACTCAAGAGATGAATGAAAACAAAAACATAACATCCCAAAATTTATAGAATGCAGCAAAAGAAATACAAAGAGGGGGTGGGATTTATAGCTATAAATGTTTACATTAAAAAGATCTCCAATCCAAAACCCAGTGTTACAACATAAGAAAAGAGATTAAGAGCAAAGTAAACCCAAGGTTACTGGCAGAAAGGCAGAAAAGATCAATACAGAGATACAAAAATAGAGAAAATTAATGCAGCTAAAAGTGGGTTCTTTGAAAAGATCAACAAAATTGACAGAACTTTAACTAGGTAGGTCATCTAAGGCAAAAAAAGAAAAGACTGAAACTACTAAAATCAGAATTAGAAATTGGGATATTACCACTAATTCTACAGAAATAAAAATTATGAGAATATTATGGATAACTGTATACCAACAAATAGGAAAGCCAAGATGAAATGAACAAATTCCTAAAAACAAACTTCGTAGTTTAAATCCCAATGTGGGAGTCCTCCATCTTTGTTACTTTATTTCAAGATGGTTTTAGCTATTCTGGATCCCTTGAGATTTATGGTATAAATCTATATAGTATATTACTCTATATAAGATTGTATCATCTGCTCACATCACCTGCATCTCTAGTATACCAATAATGATCTAAAAAAGGAAATTACAAAAACAATTCCATTTACAATGGGATCAAAAAGAATAAAATGCTTAAGAATTTTTAAAAATTTTTTATTTAAGTAATCTCTACACCCAATGTGAGGCTTGAATTCATGGCCCTGAAATCAAGAGCTACACACTCCCCAAAGTGAGCAAGCCAGGCACCCCTAAAATACTTAAGAATTAACCAAAGAGGAAAAGCCTTATACCTACAAAATATTGCTGGAAGAAATTAAGGTAGACATAAATGGAAACACATCCCATGTTTACAGAACAAAAAACTTAATATTGTTAACATTATGAATACTACCTCAAAGCAACTTATACTTATGCAACCCCTATCAAAATCTCAATTGCTTTCTTTACAGAAATAGAAACATCCATCTTAAAATTCATATGGACTCTCAGGGGGACCCAGAATAGCCAAAACCTTCATGGAAAAGAAAGTAACAAAGATGGAGGACTCACATATCTGGATATAAAAACATATGGCAAGGGGATCCTTGGGTGGCTCTGCAGTTTAGCTTCTGCCTTCAGCCCCGGGCGTGATCCTGGAGTCCCGGGATCGAGTCCCACATCAGGCTCCCAGCATGGAGCCTGCTTCTCCCTCTGCCTGTGGCTCCCCCACCCCCCACCCCCCCCCCCGGTCTCTCTCATGAAAAAATCAAATCTTTCAAAAGATAAAAAATAAAAACATATGGCAAAGCTACAGTAATAAAAACAGTATGACACCAACATAAAGTCAGGCAGATAGATCACTGGTATAGAATCAAGACCCCAAAATAGGGATCCCTGGGTGGCGCAGCGGTTTGGCGCCTGCCTTTGGCCCAGGGCGCGATCCTGGAGACCCGGGATCGAATCCCACGTCGGGCTACCAGTGCATGGAGCCTGCTTCTCCCTCTGCCTGTGTCTCTGCCTCTCTCTCTCTCTCTCACTGTGTGCCTATCATAAATAAATAAAAATTAAAAAAAAAAAAAGACCATCGTATAGGAATGCCTGGGTGGTTCAGCGGTTGGGCACCTGCCTTTGGCTCGGGTGGTGATCCCCAGATCTGGGATCTGGTACTGCACCGGGCTCCCTGTGGGGAGCCTGCTTCTCCCTCTGCCCGTGTCTCTGCCTCTCCTCTCAATCTGTGTCTCTCATGTATAAATAAATAAATCTTTTAAAAAAATAAATAAATAAAAATTGAAAAATAAACCGTCGCATACATGGTAGAATGATTTTAGTTTTAGGAGAGGCTGCTAAAGACCATTCAATGGGGGAAAACAATAGTATTTCCAACAATTCTGAATGTCCACATGCAAAAGAATGAAGCTGGACCCTTACCTAACACAATGTATAACACTTAACTCTAAATAGGTAAAAGATTAAATAAATAAATAAATGAATGAATGAATAAATAAATAAATAATATGAATGTAAGACATAAAACTATCAAAACTCTTAGAAGAAAACAGAAAAAGCTTCACAATATTAGATTTGGCCATGACTTCGTGGATTTGACACCAAAGGCCAGAGGCAACAAAAACTAGAATAATTTCATGAAAACTTAAAAGTTTTGTGTATGAAAAGGATATCCACAGTTAAAAGGCAACCTATGTAAAGAGAGACATAATTGGCAGATTATGTATCTGGTAAGGGATTAACATCTAGGATGTATAGCCAACTCCTAAAACTTAACAGTCTGATTTAAAAAATGAACAAAGGATTTGGACTTTTCTCCAAAGATACATAAATGGCCAAAAAACACAATAATTCTCAACACCACTAATCATCAGCAAAGCTACAGTGTACATCAAAGCTACAGTGAGATATCACTTTACACTTAATAGGAAGGCTACTATCAAAAAACCCATAGAAAATAACAAACGTTGGTGAGGATGTGGGGAGATTAGAACTCTTGTGTACTGTAGGTGGAAATGTAAAATGGTAAAGCTGCTGTGAAAAACAGTATGGTGGTTCCTCAAAAAATTAAAAATAGAATTGCCATGTAATCCGAAAATCCCATCTCTGAGTATGTAATCAAAGAAATGAAAGCAAAGTCTCAACAAGATATCTGTACATTCACATTCACAAAAGCATTACTCAAAATAGGTAAAATATGGAATCAACCCAAGTGCCTGTCAACAAAGATAAGCAAACTGTGGTTTTATATATAGATTACTAACCTAAAAAAGGATGAAAATTCTGCAATACGAAAAGAACTTTGAAGACATTATACTAAATGAAATAAGCCAGTCACAAAAAGATAAACATTGTACGAGGCACTGAGAACAGTCAAAATCAGAGAAAGAAATTAGAATAGTGGTGGCCAGGGGCTGAGGAGAGGGGAGAATAGGGAACTACTGTTTAGTAAGACAGAGATTCAGTTTTATGGGATGGAAAGAGTTCTAGAGATGGACAATGGTAATGATTGCACATTATGAATGTATTTGATACTGTACACCTAAAAATGATTAAGATGCTAAATTTCATATTACGTGTATTTTATCAAAATAAAAATTATCGGAAAAAAGTATATTAAAATATCCAATGAAATTCAACTTCTTTTTTAAAAAAAAAAAACAACAAAACTCAATTTGGGCACCTGGGTAGCTCCGTTGGTTAAGTGTCTGACTCTTGACTTTAGCTCAGGTCATGATCTCAGGGTCCTGGGATCCACCCCACCGTTGGACTGGGCACTCCGTGGAGAATCTGCTTGAGATTCTCTATCTCCCTTTCCATCTGCCCCCACCCCTTCACACGTGCAGGCTCAATCTCTGTCTTTTTAAAATAAATAATAAAATCAATCTTAAACACACAAAAAAACAACCCTCAATTACTCACATCTGGATTATATACATATATTAAAATACACAAACAGCCACAGCAGAGAAGTATTATGAAGCCTTTATAAGCTAACGTAAAAACAAACAGGACTCTCATACCTTTATTACAGTTGGTTTCACTTTCTGGTTTTTCTACCATAGGCTCTAATGTAGGTTCTTTGTGTTCAATTTTTTCCTCCACTTTTTCCCTTTCTTTCTTCTCCAACTCACATTCCTTTTCCTGTTCCTTGATCTTTTGCAGTTCTTTTTCCTTTTCCTGCTGTTGTTCTAGTTCTTTCTCTTTTTCTTGCTTTCTTTCCTTTTCCAGTTCTCTCTGTTTTTCCTGCTCTCTCTCCAGTTCTTTCTCCTTTTCCTGTTGCCTCTCCCTTTCTTTTTCCCTCTCCTTCTCTCGTTCCCGTTCCTGTTCTCTTTCAAGTTCTTTCTCACGCTCTCGTTCTTTTTCTCGTTCCCTTTCTCTAATCTCCTCTGGAGATGGCTGTTTGTCCACTATGCCAAGTTTTTCATCCAATCGTTTCAGCTTCTCTGCACATGCTGCCTTCCTTTGTTCTTCCATTCTTCTCTCTTCCTCTTCACGCCGCTTTCGAGCGCGTTCCACTGCTGCAGAAAGTTCTGACTGTTGTCGTCTTCTTTGCTTCCATATTTCATCTTCATCCGGTACTTGCTGCTTGGGGGGGAAAGGGCCTGGTCTTCCAGGTACTGTCTGTCGGTCTGGAGGAGGATGCTGAAACATTACGATAAATTATCAGATGACTATGACAGATCTATTTCCATCCAACAATGGATACCACAGACATGAAGAAGGAAGGAAAAATTCTGCAAAATGCCACTAGTGTTTCTGATAAAACATACCTAATAAAATGCAAACAAGTAGCAACATAAGGAAAATATTAAATTTAGAGAATTCCTCAAACTTAGACAAGAAAAATTAATCTAGGCCATATACCTATTTTTGTGGTAGACATTATTGCTCATATAGCATTTGTTGAATAAAATTAGAAGCTGTCATAACACGAATTTCAAAATCTAAATTTAGACATGAAAGAAATCTAGAACATGAATGTTTTTCAGAGCAGCAACTGTTAGAGATGGAATGCCTAAAGAGGGAGAAAAATCCATAAAGATCAACAACAGTGTCATGTGAGCCCTGAGAAGACAAAGGTGCATTTACAGGGCAAAAACAGCCAGCCAGAGGTGTTAAGTGAAGAAGGTGGAAACACTACTACTGCTGACACTTTAAAGGAGGAAAAATTCCTAATCTTTTCATTAAAAGATCTAGAAATGGATACCTATAACCCATAGTAGAATGTGGGATATTGCTTGAGAGACTTGAGTTTTAATGATCTACTTTCTAATTGATATGTTTTAAAACAACTATAATCACTGCCAGCAACTACACAAAATAAGCAGAATAAAAAAGAGCACCTGAAGGGCTGAAATGTTAAGGAACTAAAAAAAATTTTTTTTGTTTTAAAGATACTGATTTTAATGGCTAGTATGATGAAGAAACCTGAAAAGTCACATAACCAGTCAGAATCCTTACAAATGAGAAAATATTAGTATGATGAAAACACTGGACTAAACAAAAAATATATATATATGATCCAGTCTCTATCATTTACTAACAGTGTTGTCTTATCTGCCAGTACCCCTAACCCCAAACAACTGTTAGTCTACTTCTGGCAATAGAGAGTAGTTTTATCTTTCCTAGAATTTCAATACATATGACTACTTCAAATTATATTTTTTGTATCTGGCTTCTCATGCTCAGGATAACAGTTTTGAGGTGTCTATCAGAAATCTGTTTTATTCCATTGCTGGACAGTATTCCATCATAGGCACATTGCATCATTTGTGGATGGACATGTGGACTGCTTCTAGTTTTTTTTAACCATGAATAAATAGTTATGGACATTCATGCCTGTCTTTGTGCAAATGCATGTTTCATTTTTAACTCTGAATAAACAGTCATGGACTTTTGTGCCTAAGTCTTTATGTAAATGCATATGTTTTCATTTCTCTTGGATAAATATTTAGAAGTGGAACTGCTTAGTCATGTGGTAGGTATATCTTTCCACTTTATTAAAACACTGCCAAACTGTTTTCCAAAGTGATTAAAAGGTTTTATAGCCGCACCAGTTAATATATAAGGGTGCTAGCTACTTTATACCCTTACCAATATTTGGTATCCCTAGCCCTTTAAATTTTGGAAGGGCAACAAAATCTCACTGTGGTCTCAATTTGCTTTCCCTGGTGATTAAAGATGGTGAACATCATTTCATGAGCTTACTGGCCACCTGTCTATCTCGTTTTGTGAAGTGAATGTTCAAATCATTTTGTTGGGCTATGTATCCTATTATTATTGATAAGAGTCTTTTGTTTGTTCTTTTTTTAAAAAATATATTCCAGGACATGTTCTTGGTCAGACGTATTAGTAATATTTTTTGTGGACATATTTTTCATCGCCTCAGATTTTCTTTTTAAAAGATTTTTATTTATTCATGAGAGACATAGAGAGAGAGAGACAGAGGCAGAGACACAGGCAGAGGGAGAAGCAGGCTCCATGCAGGGAGCCTGACGTGGGACTTGATCCCAGGTCTCCAGGATCACGCCCTGGGCTGAAGGCGGCGCTAAACGGCTAAGCCACCAGGGCTGCCCTCTAGTCAACTGACAGATGTTTTTTTTCTAAGTCATGCTTTTTGTGTCTTATCCAAGAACATCTCTGTTGACCTGAATTTAAAGATTTCCTTCTACAATTTTCTTCTAGATGTTTAGTTTTAGCTTGTTTGCATATAAAAATACTATAAAGAGCACTCAGTGGTTACAAGGAAAATGACTGGCAGAGGTGATGGTTGATAGGTATGCCTACCACAGCAGGATGATTTGGGAACGCCTATTAAGTGGTAACACCTGAGCAATAAATTTGATCAGAAGAGTCCTCTTTCGGATGGAGGTGATGGATAAGGAGGAACAAGAGTGGAAAATAAGACCTTTAAGGATCTACTAGGATAGTTCAATTGAAAAGTAACAGATAGTAGACAAGTACTCAGTGTAGGAATATATTCGGAAATAAGGGTAAGGTAATTTGCTGATAGATTAGGCTGTATGTACAATAAAAATTAATGAAGAAAGTTCTAGATTTTAACCTGAGCAAATGGGTGAATGATAATGCCATTACCTAAGATGGTAAGATAAGGGAAGAAGCAGGGCTGCATGGGTGTTGTGTATGGGGGGAAAATGTTATGGTCTGGACAATATCTATCAGAAATCCAAGTGATTGCCTCATTAAAACTTTCCTATGTTGAATCCACCTCATTCAATTTTCCCTGCATTGTAATAAAAAAAAGTCCTACCTCTGAAAAAAAAAAAGAAAGAAAGAAATCCAAGTGAAAGGATGATAGGTGGCTCAGTTGGTTAAGCAACCAAATCCTGATTTCAGCTCAGGTCATGATCTTGGGATCATGAGACCCACATAGAGCTCAGAGGGGAGTCTACTTGAGATTTTCCCTCTACCCCTCCCTGAGCTCATGCTATCAAAAATAAATAAATCTTAAAAAAAAGGGGGGGGGGGAAGAAATCCAAGTGGAGATGCTTAATTGATCACTAAATACATGACTCTTGAAGTTAGGGTAGAGCTTTAAGGGCTACAGATAATATATATTTAACTACCAAAAGCACATATATGAAATCCTCTCTAGGAAAGGATAAAGTCAGAAAAAGGAAAAAGAACATAGCCCTTAACTCTCCAACATCCAGGGGTACCTGAGTGGCTTAGTCAGTTAAGTTTCCAACTCTTGATCTGAGTTCAGGTCTTGATCTCAGGGTGGTGAGACTGAGTCCCGCACTGGGCTCAATGCTCAGTGTGGAGTCTAGTTGGGATTAGCGCTCTCCCTCTGCTCCTCCCCCTTCCTATACGTGTGAACTCCCTTCCTCTCTCCTTCTAATAAGTAAATGAATAAATCTTTAATAAACAAAACAGACCCCCCTCAACCAAAAGTATTAAAGGCCGGAAGAAATACAAATTGAAGAAAGAGAACACAATAGCGTGATATAGCAAAAGTAAAAAAAAAATAGTCTTTTAAGAAGGATGGAAAGATTAGCTATTGTCAACTGCTACTGCGATTGGGTAAAATGAAGTCAAGAGAATTGAATTTGGCAAGATGGGAATCATTACTGACCTTCATGATAATAGTTTCAAAGGTATAGTGGTAGATGAAAAGCGTTACTTATAAAGGGTTAATGAGAGAGAAAGTGAAGATAGTACGGGTAAATAGCTCACTAATATTTTGCCATGAAGGAGAACAGATAAATAGGGTAGAAACTACAGGGGGGGGGGGGGGGGGGGGACAGTAGTGAGAGTTAAAGGAGGGTCGTTTTTTAGTTTCTTTAAGTCTCTTAAGATGGGAGATAATATTACCCATAAGTGATAGAAGAGGGGGCCAGAGGAATAGTAAGAGTTGCCCGTTAGTAGGAAGACAGGAAGAAGGGGATCCCTGGGTGGCTCAGAGGTTTAGCGCCTGCCTTTGGCAGGGGACGTGATCCTGGAGTCCTGGGATCAAGTCCCGCGTCGGGCTCCCTGCATGGACCCTGCTTCTCCCCCTCTGCCTGTGTCTCTGCCTCTCTCTCTCTCTCTCTCTATGTCTATCATGAATAAAAATTTAAAAAAAATTTTTTTTAAAAAAAAGGAAGACAGGAAGAAGTCAGAATAATAAGGGCACTGAAATGAGATAAACAGTTGCTTCTCATTTTCTTAGTGAAATCAGGACCATGTCTATCAGCTGAGAAGAAAGAAAGATACGCAAAAAGCTAACAAGGTAAAATTCATAATTGTATCATAAAAGTTATAAATAAGAAGCGTACAGAAATCTTTCCCTTAAAACAAATAAAATCAAATGATACAGACAGACCCCAAATAAGATTTTAAGATTTACCGGCTGAGCAAGCAGTTTTGGAGGTGGTGGCAGGTGTGAAGATGGTCCGCGTTCCTATCATAAAAATAAGGACTATTACAAAATAACAACATAAAAGATATCTACTGGAAACATTTCTGAACATACGTAATTTTTTTTGGTGACACTACAAGATTGCAAAAAGTAAACTATCTTCATCTTTTTCTCTTTTTTAAATAAAGAGTAACTTTATTAAAGTTATTGCACGGTAACTTTATATTCTACAAAATCACTCTGTCATTTAAGAAGATTAGAATTTCAAATGGATTTTGCAAAAAATAGAATTTTATTGTATGAATTCTGAAATTCTACCACAGGTAATAATTTGGCTATGGAGAAGTATGCCTTTAATTTTGAAATTTTATTTACATAAGCCCTATTTTCTTTTTAATTTCTTACTAATGGCAACCTAAATGTATGAGATTTACCTAAAGAAACGAAACATCTAAAACATATTGGAATCAAATATAATACATAGCCTATTCACTTGCTAATATATAGATAGATCAGTGTCAGGCACAAATCAAGACATCAAGATATGGCATAGGATACTCCTCTATTCTTTCATAAGAAAGGCATTATCACTCCCCATATTAAGCTAGTAAGTTAAAGTCACATAAAACATGAATTTTATTTAAAAAAAAAAAACTTGAAAAATCCTTTTTCGGAGTTCACAAATTTATTCTCCAATGAACTAATGCTTTAAGAATAAAACTCAAAGTTCCTCGTATAGCATACTCGTTGTTACACAGTTCTCTTATTCCTCTCCTCTATCAAACTACCAGGGACTTCTAGAATGTGCCATGCTTTCTTATGGTTCTCTATTCTGAACATGTTCCCACTGCTTAAAATTTTTCTCTTTCTTTTGTTTACTGGCTAACTCCCACCTCAAGTACCAAATCTTTTGCAAAACCTTTTCCAGAGAATGCTCTAAGAACTAATTATGTGTGCTCTGTCACAACACTTAACACTCATTGTATTGCAACTGATATTTGATGTCTTTTCATTTTACAGAGATTGATAGCTACCTACTTTTATTCCCTTGAAGGGACTAGTTCCTCCATCTGTTTTGTGTAAGTTCAACATATAAATGCTGAGTACACCGTGAATTAAGTGGACTCTCTGGATGACAGCCAGTTTGCAATGCTGTTTCTTGGAAGCAGGATCAAGTGAATCTCTTTACTCACATTATTTCCTTTCTTTAACAATGTTCTTCAAAATAACTCACACCTAATAGATTTCTCTACTCCTTACTTCCCAATTCAGCATACTATTTCACATATGACTACTGATTAGAATTTACAAAGTATTCAATAAACCATAGAGCACTTGGCAATGTTCGGAAAGAAGTTTATCCCTCCCCTTTATAGGACTAAAGTGTTACAGAAAAGAAAAAAAGTGAAACTTTAGTTTCTACCTGATAATTTTAGATACTGTATTGATAGTTCCTGTTAACATGCAATAAAATTATAGTTTAGATCTACAACTATTCAAGACAAAAAATAGTCTCATTTTCCTAATTCTTCTTTCAACTTTATGATTATAAAATTAATTCAACCAAAGTACACGTAGTGACAATGATATCCTTGAGTCCAACAAACCTGATTAAATGAAGGTCCCTTCCCATAGGGACCTTTTGATACTGATGGCTGGGTAGGTATCTGAGAAGATGATTTAGTGTTGCACGTTTCATCTGCTTCTTTTCGGTTTTCAGTGTTTTCAGAGGCTTTTGAACCTTGATCTTCACTAAGGAATCAAAATCCAAGTGGAATAAAAAAGTAAAGTGGACAGACCACACTGTAAGTAAAAGCATTTTGTCTATATAAAAACGATTATTCCTATTTAATTTTAGTGGGGGTGAGTGGAGTATATCAAGGAATGAAATGGTTTTGTGATCTAGTGGTGCTATTCATTCATTCAGTAAATATATACTATATATCTAAAACATGGTGCGAAATGGGTTTGGTCAGGTTATCATCACAAAATAAAAAGTACAGTAGAGTAGTTGTCAAATATGGACATTCACACTTACACACAACTTGGCAAAAGAATATAATGCCACTATTTTCTATCACCCCCTGCCCAAAAAGTCTCATCTAACTGCATCCAAGTAATATTATAATTAACACCTGTATTCTAATTTATTCTGACTTTGTGACAGAAGAGAAGTCAAACTACAATATTTTTTTAAGATCACAAGTCCCAGGTATCTCCCAACTGGTTATGAAACAACACTGTATTACAATGTGATGGCTAGAAAACTCTACTAACACATGCATGCAAGCTCCTTGTATTTTAACAGCCCAATTTTTATGGTATATAACCCATATATTTCTGACTCTGACGCCCCCATATTAGAGAAGAGATTAAAAGTTGCCATTTTTTCAAACTTTAATGTTACTTGTTGAAGTTTATAAAAATCAAAGACTCAATGAAAGCAGCTATAGTACCTCAATTTTTCTCCCAATTTTGTAAATATGAATCCATTCAAGCAAGTAACAAGTTTGAAATGGTCCCTGATACGGTCTTTCAAAATATCTCCAATTATACAGCCAAACTAAACATCTTTTTTAAAATATGTATTTTCTTTAGAAACATCAAAACTTTAATTCATTGATTAGCTGTACTTTTAAAACTTGGCTTATTAATCACCTTCCCAGTCAGTAAGATCTTAGAATAAAATGTAGAAATTCTATAAAAAGGAACAAATGACTATTAATGAACCCTCTCTGCATAAATGGATAATGTTGTAACAGTAAATTCATACTATTACTCGTGGAAGATATTCCAACAGCTTACCTGCTGTTTTCTTTAGGACTGCTACTTCCTTGCTCATCATCATCACTGAAATTCAGCTGTTCTGTATAATCTACTTCCATCTGAGCACCTATTAAAGTTAAGGAAAACTCAGATTGACTGCTGAAAAAAACCCAAAAACTAAAATGCTTAATTGATTTTGCCTCTTACCTGCCCAACCTTCATCAGCTTCAGCATCTAGATTATCAAATTTATCAAGCTCCTTTAGTTCTGATGCACTAAGGATAGAGGGGCGTTCAGGCTCAGAGGCCCATGGAGGTGGTGGGCCCCTTCCTCGAAGACCTCTAACGAACAAGAGGTTAGGAGGGAAAAAGATGCAAAGTTTTAATGATTCTAAATTGATAAATATTCAAAAATTGGAAATCAGTTCATTTCCATTCAATATCAGTACTGACGTACAAAATATTTTATACCTGACACATATATGAAAAAATCCTAATATCAATACATAAATTCAGGACAATATATAATTCTTTTTCAAGTATTTCATATCTGACAATGGGTTTTTTTAATTGCCAAAATTTTAAATAAAACAAATATATTAAAGAATAATAGGGCTAAAACTAATACTAATATCAAAATGAAGAACTTTAAGAAAAATGAGGAGATGGGACACCTGGGTGGCTCAGCGGTTGAGCACCTGCCTTTGGCCCAGGGCGTGATCCTGGAGTAATGGGATCGAGTCCCACATCGGGCTCCCTGCATGGAGCCTGCTTCTCTCTCTGCCTATGTCTCTGCCTCTCTCTCTGTATCTCTCATGAATAAATACATAAAATCTTTAAAAAAAAAAAAAAAAAAAAAGAAAGAAAAATGAGGAGAATGCTTGTCTCACATGAAGAGAGAAAAAAAGAAATTAGGAGTCATTAACATCATGGAAGGAAGAAGGGATAAACAACTGTCATGTCTTGTTAGGGCCATGATTTTCAGTTTTCAGAATCTGTATTTTTGTTCTATCTTATAAAAGTCAATTATTTATCCATGGCAACTGTACTCTAAGGCCAAAATACTGAATCAATCATCATAACCTCCAGAAAAATCTTTTGTTTTTTTTCTTTCAACCTCCAGAAAAATCTTAATTACCATCTATGTGCCTTTCTGCCCTGGTAACTTTTATCATTTAATAGTCTTACTTGTTCGTTTCAGATAAAGAAGGTGGAAACCTCATGGGACCATGAAGAGGAGGATACGCCATCCTCGGATACTGTTGAAACATCTGCATGAAGAAAACAAAATTGATAAATTTTGCAACCAAGTTTTATAGATAGATAGATAGATAGATAGATAGATATAGATCACCCCAACTAAACTTGAGATTACAATTTATAGGAATATCAAAATAAAACATATCATGAATAATTAATTGTATCAGCTGGAATCATCATTCACCCCAACTAAACTTGAGATTACAATTTATAGGAATATCAAAATAAAACATATCATGAATAATTAATTGTATCAGCTGGAATCATCATTCACCCTCAATTAACAAGTCATCTGTTAAGACTACTGGTCTAGCAAGACTTTACAAACATAGATCATGACCAGGACATATCCTAGGAAGAACTTCTGCTAGTCCATTAACAAAATCACATAAATAATTATGTACTAACATGAAAATCCTAAAAAGACAACATGCATGGCACCCCAGAGAACTACAAAGCCCTAACCAAGTTCAAAGACTTGAAAGGATATAATGTGTGACTTCATCATAATGCGGTAGATTAAGTGCAGACAGATTTGTTGGTAAAGCAAAACTCAGTTCCCAAAAAGGATGGTCAAATGCAGGGGAATTAGGAAGAAAGTGGGTATGGGAAATTTCCCATGGGTGGGTTATAGGTGGATTCTGCTTCAAGTTAATATACAGATCGTTATCACAAACTGAGGTAACAAAGATTTTGCTCTCTATGGGAACGTGGATTTGAGAGGCTAAGTTTAGGAGAAGTTCTAAGATATATTATAAATATGGTAACACCAACAAGAGAAGAAATGTCAAAAGAGGCGCTTGTAACTATTTACTCATAACCAGGCCGAAAGAAAGAAAAGAAAAGAAAGAAAAAAATAAAGAAAAAAAGAGGGAAGGAAAGAGGAAAAAAGGGAAAAAAAAAAAAGAGGTTGGGAGGAAAGGGGAAAGGAAGGCAGGCAAGAAAGAAAAGACTGTATTACCTTAAATATGTCATTTATATCCTGAAATAGATTAGCTTTTCTTTCAAAAAAAAAAACCTGTTATGTAAAGAAATTACTCTGTACTTGAAGAAAGGCTGCTTATATGATTAGTCCATCTAAAGATACAATTTCTAAGTAGAGTTAGAGCAAAGTTAATCAAGTTAATTAAGTAAGCAGCAGATGAACCTCAAATGGAAAAACTTTTTGTCTAGGGAATACTCAGAATTTTTGGTTACATCATCTTGTACTGAGGTTAGCAAAAACACTGTTGGAGGCAAGCGTTTATAGGTAAAATTTCATTAGATCCCTCCTCTACTGATTAGTCAGGCACAGATTAATTTCATATATCAAATGCTTAAAATTTAGGAATTTGCCACAACATTATTTACAGAAGCAATCTTTAAATTCTCAATATACAGTAATGCTTTTAAAAACACTTTTTGTCTTGGGCGCCTGGGTGGCTCAGTGGTTGAGTGCCTACCTTCAGCTCAGGTCATGATCCCAGGGTCCAGGGACTGAGTCCTACAAGTTCCTGCAGGGAGCCTGCTTCTCCCTTTGCCTATGTCTCTGCCTCTCTCTGTGCGTGTCTCTCATAAATAAAAAAATAAAATCTGGGACGCCTGGGTGGCTCAGTGGTTTACTGCCTGCCTTTGGGCATGATCCTGCCATGATCCTGGAGTTCCGGGATCGAGTCCCACATCGGGCTCCCTGCATGGAGCCTGCTTCTCCCTCTGCCTGTGCCTCTGCTCCCTCCCCCCTCTCTGTGTCTCTCATGAATAAACAAATAAAAAATCTTTAAAAATTTTTTTTAAAAAATAAGTAAAAAAAATAAAATCTTAAAAAACCCCACAAAACTCTTTTGTCTTTGTTAATTAGTGGAATACATTTTTCAAATAAAATGACTGATGAAACCATGAACAAAAGCCACTTGATCTCCCTTTTTACTTTTCCTTCTATCATCCTACCCACACACCCGAAAATTCAGAGGTATTTGGAAACTATGAGGAGACAGATGTAAATAATTTTTCAAGGCCAATTTACCACATTAAGACTGATTTTTATCATGCTCCCACAGGAAAAAAAAAAAGCAATCATATTTCATCATTTATTTCCCTCCTGTACCTACGAATAACTAAGTCATACAAAGAAATAAAAATTATCAAAAAATACGGGTAATTAGAGCCTGTAGACTTAGGAATTAAATCATAATAAAAATAAATATAACCAGATACTCTGAGATTAATGGTCTCCTGAAAATGTTAATTTACTTACTTGGGCACATGTAATTTGTAGTATCATTTCACAGGAGGCTGAGCAAACAAATGTATGAGGGTCCCAAATCTAACTATTAATTTGTAGAAATATATGGGGTCAGAATTATATACTAAATAAAAATACAATGACAGAATTCAGCAAAATCCAGACTATGAAAAACTCCACAGGATAACTAATAAATTATAATAAGCTCAAAAAAAAGAGTGGAAGGAAAGTAGTAACCAAAGACAACAGGATTCCTAAGAAAAATATCAACCAATCTCAAATAGATGTTATTTGGATCCTACTATGAAGAAAAAAAAAATGGATCCTACTATGAGATAATCAGAGAAATTAGAATACTGACATGTTTGAAAAACCTTTCTTTGTAGGGTCACCTGGGTGGCACAGTCATTTGGGCGTCTGACTTGGTTTCAGCTCAGGTTGTGATCTCTGGGTCAAGATGCAGCTCCATGTCAGGCTCTGCACTTAGGGTAGAGTCTGCATAAGACTCTTTCTGCCTTTCCCTCATAAATAAATCTTTTCAAAAATAATTTTATAACTTAAAAAAAAAAAAAACCTTGCTTTTTAGGTATGATAATGCCATGATGGATTTTTCTCCTAATCTTTATGTTTTAAAACACAACCTAAAATATGTATGGACAAAATAATGTGTCTAGGATTTGCTTCACTAATTGGAGGTGGTGGGAAATAGGTGAAACAAGACTGACCACAAGTTGAGAACTACTGGGACACCTGGGTGGCTCAATGGTTGAGGGTCTGCCTTTTGCTAAGGCGTGATCCCAGGACCCAGGATTGAGTCCCACATCGGGCTCCCTGTAGGGAGCCTGCTTCTCCCTCTGCCTATCTCTGTCTCTCATGAATAAATAAAATCTTAAAAAAAAAAAAAAAAAAAGTTGAGTACTCCTGAAGATGGATGGTAGATATAGAAGAAGAGGGAGGTTCCACTGTACTATTATTTCTGTTTTTGCCTATGTTCAAAATATTCCATAATAAAAAGTTAAAAAGAATGTAAAGGTACATTTAGCAATAAAAATTTTAGAACTAAAGCACACATTAATCTTTTATGTGCCATGAACAACCCCTCTGGCAGTCTGTAAATCCTATGAACTTCTTCTCATAGAAATCCATAATCTAAAATAAGGAGTACTACAAAAGAAAACAATTCTAAACAATGCTAAAATTTTGTTAACACAACATTTTTAAAAAATTTGTGATATGGTGAAGTATGTGCTTTCATTAAATAATAGGTGGGTTTACCCAGGGGTCTAATAAATTATGTGGAAGTATTACTGAGTATATATTGCTATATCCACAGCAATGTGATGATAGGAAAATATCTACGATCCCTATTAGTAATAACAACTACGGTACTCCTAACACTTCTGTAATTTGTTGCCTGCATTCATAATCAAGGAAAATGCTGATTTTTTTAGCTAGATGTTAATACAAATAAAAACCTAAACTTTTCACCATTCCAATTCTCTCCTCGAAACCCAGAGCAAAAACCTCTTACTTAAGAACTTGCTTCTTTAACAATACTTACATAAGGAGGCATCATAGCTCTGTACTGGGAAGCAAGAGGAGGCTGCTGTCCATTCAGTTTAGCCTGTGGAGGACCACAAGCTATCCTCTTTTCCACCACTTTGAGGATATCATTTTGTTCTGATGTTCCTGCTGTGCTTTCATCCTGGCCAGAGAGCTTTTCATCTTGGTCAGATGTTAAAGGTGAGCCAGCTGACTTACCACCATCTCTCCAACAAGCAACATCTGGTATGGAGAGAGGTAAGAAATTTAATTAAAACAAAGAAACGACACCTTAGAATTCAGGATTGAAATTTAAGGGGTTGGGGGGGAAGGGGCTAAGAAAAAAGCTGAAAATAGAACACAGAAATCTCAAACCAGGCAGATTTCAAAACTGAATAAAGTAACAAAATGCAGGGAAGCAGCAGTAAAAGTCTGATCTAGGTCCTAATGCTTTCAAAGTGTTTAGGTAATCAGGAACAGTGGCTTCCAAAGCAGAGGAGATGTACCAAAGAGGGTACCACCAAAAGCAAATACTGGAGTTGGGGCAGAAAATATTAGAACTTCTCTATCAAGCTTTACCAATATTTGATATAGAAATTAAAGTCACTGTTAAACCTAAGTCCTGAGGGAAGAGGGCTAGGAGTTCTATAGTGACAGTGATGCTCTCATTTGTTTTTAGGCTACTACGGTTAGTTATATACACGTGTCCAAGGGGGCAAATTCAGTGACCACATTATCTGGTAAAACTACACTCAAAATAGGTAAATGGTTTTACAAGGGTATCTTTTTGGTAGGTAGCCTCCAAGATGCCCCAGATGGGTTTCTATCTCCTGGTATTCATACCCTAGTAGTAGTCTCCTCTCACAGTATACCAGGATTATCTGTGTCACCTACAGAATAAAGCAGAAATGATGACATGTCTCTTACAGAATTAAGTTATAAAAGATGAAAGATCTTTCTTAATACAAGATATAAGGTTTCCATCTTGAGCGGGAATAGTCCTGTCTCTCTTTATGTGGGGAAGCAATACTGTGAGCAGCCCACACACAAAGAAGAGTGTTCCCGAGCCACAACTCCTAGCTAAGCAGCTCCCAGATTCCTGACCCTTGGATACTCTGAAATTAAGGCCAGTTCAGTTTATTGTTCTAAGCTGATAAATCTGTTATGCAGGAACAGATAACTGGTGAAAATCAACTGAACAAGAAAATAGTAGAGGGTGCCTGGTTGGCTCAGTGCATAAAGCATGCAACTCCTGATGTCAGGCTTGTAAGTTCAAGCCCCATGTTGCGTGTAGAGATCACTTAAAATTTTTTAAATGAACAAATGAATCAATGAAAGAGAAAGAAAGAGGAAAGAAAATAGAGCTGACACATCTATTTCTAATATGCATCAATTATACATTAGCAATTAAAAATAAAAATAAGAAAAAGATGATTTACCCAGACCATAAAAGAAATAAGCCATAAAAAAATATGAAATGTGTCAGGTTATCAGAAATATAGATTGGAGGGCAGTCTGGATGGCTCAGCAGTTTAGCACCACTTAAGCCAAGGGCCATATCCTGGAGATCCGGCATCGAGTCCCATGTCGGGCTCCCTGCATGGAGCCTGCTTCTCCCTCTGCCTGTGTCTCTGACTCTCTCTGTGTATCTCTCATGAATAAATAAATAAAATCTTAAAAAAAAAATAGAAATATAGATTGGTAACCATCACTGAAAACAGAGATCTCCCATGTAATACAGGATCCTTAGAGATATTTGGTAATGACAATTGGAATATAATATGATGACAATCTGAAGCATTTCCTATTTCTTTCTTAATACAAATATTTCTCACTCACTATCCAAATTTATTTGGTTCTTTGGTGTGAGTTCAGAAAGGAAAGGATCCTTGAATGTTAACAGAATAGCAAGTAAATGGATATAATTTAAAAATTAAAATTTGCACATTAGGGAGGTTGGCTCAAAATTTTTACTATAAAAATGACCAATATTAATGTGCAAAGAACTCACCCAGTATCAGAAAAGATACTCAAAGAACTCAAAGAACTCACCCAGGAATCTTGTTAAAATATAAATATCTAATTTAGGGGATTGGGTGTGAGGCCAAAGACCTACATTTCCAACATGTTAATTTATACCAATGCTGCACGTGTAAAAACCACACTGGAATGAGAGCAGTTACTGTCTTTTCAAACTAGGCAAGTCACACATATAATAATATTGGGCAGAAGGTTACAAAATAAAATACAAATATAATCTCATTCACTATTTTTATGAAATAGAAAATATTCTTACTTGGTGGGCGTAAACTGGGTCCAGGTCCGTAATTTTCATCATTTGTTTCTTTTTCTTTTTTCTCCTGATCCCCAGCTGCCTGCAGGCTGGGAAATTCTTGCTGAAAATGACTATTCACCTGGATTCCTACAGATTTTTTTAAAATATTAAATGTAACTTTTATACTGAAGATAATAAAAAAAAACCCTCCCAGGACAGAGGTCTCTGCTTTCTCTGATAAATTATTCCAATTTTGTGTGTGTATATATGTATATATAATTATATATATTATATCATATATATATATATATAATTATTCCACTGTTCACATTCATAAAACTTTAAATTTTAGAATTAGAATCCCTTGGAAAGTTAATGAACAGCCATGAGAAGATAAAAATCTAAGAAAGGAATCTGCCAGACATTGTCCAGGACTCATTAAAGATGATGAGGCAAAAGAGGAGAGTTTCACTTGTTTCTCTTCTACTCTTTACATTTTCAAAAAGTCAAATTCTTTTGCTAATAATTCTAAAAATCAAATAATATTACTGAAATAGAATACATGAATCAACACTGCAAGTATCACAGTAAGGCCTTCAACGAATTTATAACCGAGATACTGGTTTACACCTCACTAGTCACTCATTCACTCATCTACCCACCTACCTGCCTATTTATATACTTCTATTAAGTGAAAAGATCTGATTTTTATTAGCTTGAGAGCCTAGATAGGTTTTTCCATACAATGTTTTATAGATCTTTCCTGTTTTGCAAGTAGGAAATTTCCATTTTGCTGGGGAATCCATCATTCCTTGGTGAGGGGGTAGAGGGCAGAGTATAACAGCTACTGTGCTTTATAGCTACTGTCTAGCTCTTCTCTACTATGGAAATCCTGAGTAGCACATATTTGAAATAGAAAAGGTTAGGGAGCACAGATGGTGATGAATAAGGTTTCTAGCAATCTACACAATGACTGGGTACTTTTATGCCCCAAAGAGCAGAAGCTACAAAGTTTTTTCTGATCACATAGGGTAAAGATAAAAACAATGTGGGACAGAGGGTATTCCTTTAAAAAGGAATCTTTACGATACCCTCTCATAAATGGCTCATACATGGGTGTTGGCACTGAAACTTAACTACACCAACTGATGACAGAAAGACACTTTTTGAGGGTCTGAGTATATCCTTGACAATGTTCTTTGCCCCTGCCAAAATCCACCCCTTATCTGCTGCATGGCTGTTCAGTAACTGTCAAACCTAGCCAGTTTCCCCAGCTAATGTCCACTTACCATCTCCTTGCCCACCTTGCTTGTTACTGGCCCAAGATTTGGGAGCAGGTGCTACTTCTGGGGGAGCTGCAACCCCAGGTTTTGGCTGTGCTGGTGGAACTTCTGGTGTTCTTAAAAAAAATATGAATCCATTATTTCAGACATTATACGATCAAATCAAATAAAAATGAATATTGTAGTTAAGGTAAATTTGTGTACAGAATGTTTTGGCTACATATTTACTCACAGATGCATCTCCCACAAATGCTTTTCCTTTGCAACATTCCTTCAAATAAAGTATAGCTATTCTATCCCCTTTCATTTCTACCTTTTAGGATAGCTTTGTTCTTTATTTTATGAAAACACACACACACACACACACACACACACCCCACACCCAAAAAAAATGAAACACTCATTATTGAGCACAGCTACCAAGAGTCCGTTTGGAAGAAGTAAATACTTACATATAATTAGAAATAACAAATTCTCTATTTGGGAGTCAACAGGTTCATCACTGTACTTACTATTGTTATTCAGAGAGGTAACAGCAACTTGCCTGATTCATCCCCATGAGTAAAAGGTGTTTGTGTTTTCTTTGTTTTAAGAGAGGGACTGATGGAGGGGTTGGGGATGGTAAGAGAGAATCTTAAGCAGGCTCCACCCCCAACAGAGAGCCTGATGCAAGACTGGATCTCAACCCCGAGGTCATGACCTGAGCCAAAATCAAGAGTTGGACACTTAACTAAGCCACCCAGGTGCCCAAGTAAAAGGTGTTTTAAAAAAAAATCTACAGTTTTATTCAATCACTGTAATGATTTAGTGCCTGAAAATGAAAAAGGTAGTAATTAAGAGACTTAAGGGAGGCAATATATTCCTGGTATATACTCAGACCTGTAACTGACCTAGTACTACAAAATAATGCTACAACTAAGAAATGGAGAACAAGGTCTTTGACAAGTTTTATCCAAGTAAAGTCAAATTTTACTACATAAAGCTCCCCAAACAGGAGTACAGAAATTTGGTAACAAATATAGGCAAAAAGCATAAAAAACCCAAATGCTGATATTATTTTTCTAAATCACCACTACTTTGCTTGGTCATTCAAGAAACTAAAAGCCCAGCATAATTCCCAAAATACAGAATGCCAAATATATGCTGAATAAATAAAAGGGACATTATTAATTCCATCATAGCCTGCTTGCTAATTCTTTATTCATTCAAACAGTATTACTTGAGCACTTACAGAGTACATCAGGTATAGTTTCAGTGAACTAGGCAGACAGAAATTCTTAGCATCATGGAAATTATTTAACAGAATCAACTCTTACTTATCTTAGAAAGTGAATGCCTAATATGGTGGGAGTTTGAGGGAGCCTAACGTGGTACATAGGAAAAGCTGTGATTAGCAATTCTGTCATCTGTTCTACCTTGACATGTGGAAATACTACCACTAAACCTACTCACAAAAGAAAATTCATTTAAAGTTGACTATGTAAAATGACTTTAAATGGCCTGAGATATCCAACATACATAATATAATGTCTAGCACACAGAACGAACTCAAACAGAAGTTGCCTACAGGGGCACCTGGCTGGCTCAGTCGCTAGAGCATGCAGCTCTTGATCTCAGGGTTGTGGGTTCAAGCCCCATGTTGAGATTACTTAAAAATAAAAGCTTTAAAAAAATAGTAAGTTGCCTACAAAGAAAGGGGAATAGTTTTAAATTTTTAGTTGACTTTGACTCACTTTTCCTCTTCATGCTGTTCTTGTTTGGATGCCCATCCTGTGCCATCTTTAGGTACAATGTTTACATTAGGGTCATTGCCTTTGTTTTCTGCTTTGAGACTTGGGAGGTTAGCAGGTGGAGGCATACGTCGTGAAATACCAACTTTTCCAAGACTCTGTAATCCATGTCGAGCTGCAACTAAAGATCAATAACATCAACTTTCTTAGAACATCTATTTTATTGCTCCATTTTTTCTTAAAATATATAAAGACAATAAAAATTAATGGAATCTTGGACTATTTCCTTTTATTTTAAAATAAGAATTTTAAAACAGCCACACCTGCAACATTAAACCAATACAGAAATTACATTAAACTACGGAGCCACTGAAAAGAGGATTTAAGCATTCTAACAACCCTATATACTATGAAAAGGAAAATACAGGCGATAACTGGTTTTGTAATCTTTTCAAGGAATCTATTTTAAACTCAAAATTTAGTACATTACAGAATATGCTAACTTTACATTCATAATCAACATTTGACAGTTCACTATAAACACTAGGCTCAAGGTATCAAAAATACAAAAGACCCCAGGACCATCTCTTCCATAACTAGAAATGGTAGCAAGCACCCACTAATAAATATTCCTAAACCTATCATTCTCATTGACCAAATCCCCTTTTGCAGCCACAGTTCTACTTAACTTTCTGACAAACAGTAAAAGAAAAAAAGAGATATATTTTAAAACATTTAAATTTTCTTCTGTAAGATACTTATTCATCCTGTGAAAAATGAGTGCAAACATAAAAAGTCCAGTGCACATATGGTTGCATAAACATGGGTTTGTCCTAGCTCCTAACAGCAATAGTTCCATGAAAATCATAAAAAAAAAAAAAGCCACTTGATTTTACTCACCTGTAGTTTTCTGAGTTTCTAAAGATTTACCCTTGTAAGTATTAAATAAACTGAGTGTTGCATACTTTTTCCCATCCTTTGCTTTTGTGCTCTGGCCTGACTTCTCCGACATTTCGGTGGAAACTCATCGAGTCCAAAACCTCCTGCCGCACCCCTTCAAACCTTTAAAACACATTAGAAAGAAAAATGAGGAAAAATTTAACTTACTTTAAGAAACTCTCAGTAAATTCAAATGTTCTCAGAAATTCTGAAAAATAAAAACACTAAGGAATGAAATCCATCTTCAATAACTTGTATCAATAATAATATCACAGACTTGTTCAATACTCTCAAACTCCAAGAACCAACACACAATAAAATGAATCAAACTAACCTGCCTTGCATTCAGTGAACACCTGAGTTATTTACGGTTTGTAAGTGCTTAACTATATCATAGAGAATAAGAATTTTAATCCAGAGGAACCTGGCTGGCTTGGTGGGTAGAACAAGATTCTCTTGATCTCAGAATTGTGTTCAGGCCCCATATTGCATGTGAAGTCTACTTAAGAAAAATAAATTTAACATGAACAGTTCAAATACAATAAGCCTATGAAGACTGTCTATCTTACAAATAGAGGTATCAATCAGTACCTACATATGGAATATATATGATAGGAGGATTACCATCATTCCTCTATAAATTGTATGCCTCTGTTTTCTGTGGTATGTATCTAACAAAGCTGTAGTAATTTAACAATATAAAATAAAAAGAAACATTCTATTTTCACTGCATTCTGCAAAGGGTAGAACATTTCCTTATAAACTCCTTCGGACTTAAAAACAGTATTCTATTTCATGGCTATGGATTAAGTGCTCAACAAATGGTTAAGTTATTAGAAGAAAACAGCATTTTAATGACCACTCATATACAAAGATAATTTCATCTTTGGAGTTAATGTGTCCTAATGTGAGGTGCACCTTAAAACTAGTTTACTAATAAACAGCAAAAATACACAAATTAGTTCTCCTATTAGTTCCCTTCCATTTAATGAAGTATACATACATCAACCTTTTATGGTTTTTCTTTTATTTATGGTTTATCTTTTTCTTTCTCCTTTTTTGAGTGGTTAGGGTATCAGTAGGGCAAAAGATGGTCAATTCTACCAAACATTAATAGTTCTTTGAGAACTGAAGCACAGGAATTAAAGACAGAGAATTGACAGGTACATCAAGCAAAAAGTACTGAAAGTCAAGGAAGGGCCATGTAGGCCCTATTATTATGAAAGTCATTTTATCTACTGGTTCACATGTCAATTGCAGAATCAGCCTTACAGGCAGAGGTGTGGTTTCATACATGTCAACTGCCACACTATGTGTATAGTTCCGTAAAATTTATCAAGAATTTTCACTTTATCTCATTTCAGTATAATAACCTTATGCTACAGTTAGTATCCTGATTTTACAGATGTGGAAACTGATGTTGAGGTAAATGAAACTTGATATAAAATCAAGGCTCTGGGGATCCCTGGGTGGCGCAGCGGTTTGGCGCCTGCCTTTGGCCCAGGGCGCGATCCTGGAGACCCGGGATCAAATCCCACATGGGGCTCCCGGTGCATGGAGCCTGCTTCTCCCTCTGCCTGTGTCTCTCTGCCCCTCTCTCTCTCTCTCTCTCTCTCTCTCTCTCTGTGACTATCATAATAAAAAAAAATAAAAATAAAAAATAAAATAAAATAAAATCAAGGCTCTGGGTCAGTCCATTATGCTACCTCCTCCCCATGCAACTGCAGAAATAAACAACCTTTCCTTGAGATAAATTGTGAAAAGGACTCACCTGCAATGAAAAGAACTGCATAATATATAAACAGCTTCCTATCTGCTACCATAGAAGAATGCATGCAATTAATTATATCCCAAGAGTGCTAATAATGTTATGAAGAGAGCTGTACTCCCAGAAAATATCCTGTTGACATATTTTCACTAACATGAACAAAGATGTAGGAAAACATACATTCATTTATAGTGACAAAAAAGGGCAATGCATATTTATTAGATGACAAAATTAAGATTCAAGGAGATCTCCAGCTGCAAAAAAGTAACTGATATAGCAAGAAAAAGTCAACTACTTGTTCCTTCATCCTCATCTGATGGCAATTTAGCACCTCAAACCTCTCTTAATATCACAACTATTCATGCAACACTCTTAGTGGACCCTCACAGGCCTACATCAGAGAGAAAGCAACAGTGTAAGACACTCCTGAAACTTAGGGGCAAACCTACAGGCCCACCTGTATCTACATCCATCTTTCTTAATGGTTTCCCTTTCTCCAGCTATTGTTACAAGGTTCTCAATCATTATCTATAAACTTACTAAAAATACAAATTCTCAGGCTCCAACCCAGATCTATCAAATCGAACTCTGAGCATGGGGTGTAGCACTATTTTTAACAAGTCCTCAGATGATGCTGAGACATCGATTAGTTAAGGATAAGTTAAGCTAAAAGCAGACATAATCTAAGCAAAGGTTCTTCATCCTTGAGGCACATTGGAATCGCGTGGGATTTAAAATGCACCAGCAGGGGGGGATCCCTGGGTGGCTCAGGCCTGCCTTCAGAGCAGGGCATGATCCTGGAGTCCCGGGATCAAGTCCCACATCGGGCTCCCGCATGGAGCCTGCTTCTCCCTCTGCCTGTGTCTCTGCGTGTCTCTGCCTTTCTTTCTCTCTCATGAATAAATAAATAAAATCCTTTAAAAAATAAAATAAATAAATAAATAAATAAATAAATAATAAAATAAAATAAAATGCACCAGCAGGGCAGTCCGGATGGCCCAGCAGTCTAGCGCCGCCTTCAGCCCAGGGCACGATCCTGGAGACCCCAGATCCAGTACCACATCAGTCTCCCTGCAAGGAGCCTGCTTCTCTCTGCCTGTGTCTCTCCCTCTCTCTCTCTCTCTGTCTCTCATGAATGGATAAATAAAATCTTTTTTAAAAAATAAAAAATAGGGATCCCTGGGTGGCGCAGCGGTTTGGCGCCTGCCTTTGGCCCAGGGCGTGATCCTGGAGACCCGGGATCGAATCCCACGTCGGGCTCCCGGTGCATGGAGCCTGCTTCTCCCTCTGCCTGTGTCTCTGCCTCTCTCTCTCTCTCTCTGTGACTATCATAAATAAATAAAAATTAAAAAAAAAAAAATAAAATAAAATAAAATAAAAAATAAAAAATAAAATAAAATGCACCAGCATCTGAGGTTTCGAGGTGGAGCTGAGGCAATCCTTAGGCTAAAAACTGCTCAGGTGATTCTAATATGTAAGCAATCTTCAAAACTGCAACAGTAAAATGGATGTCTTTTCTCCCATTCCATCGAAGGCCAATCCTGGCTTTTCTGTAGGGAATCTCATCATTCCTATGGCTTCAACAACCAACTGATCATCCCATATTTCTATGTCCAGCCCAAAACTCTGTGTTCCTTAAGAATATATCCTGCTGCCTATTTACATTTCTTCTTTGTTTTGCATAGCTCTAACTTTACCTAGAACACAGGAATCTATTTCATATTAAGGGTTTCAGAAACAAGCCTACCAAAACATCTGCACAGCATGAGAGGAAAATGGTAGTTTAAAAACTATCAATGGACAAAGTATCTCAACATTTGACAAAATGTGGTTATGTAAGAACTCAACAAATTGAAGAAAACGAACTTGAAGGAATAAAATTAATCCTATAAACAAATAGAGAAATACTACCAATAAGCAAATGTATTAAGTATATTCAGTTTCATAAGCAAACAAAACTAAAATTACAAGACACGTTAGCTTGTTTATATCCTTACACAAGGAAAACAATGTAACATTACATCATTTAACCAGACTGACAATATATAATTCGATTCTAGTCATCAAAGAACATTAGAGGAGAGCCCTGGTGGCGCAGCAGTTTAGCGCTGCCTGCAACCCGGAGTGTGATCCTGGAGACCCGGGATCGAGTCCCACATCGGGCTTCCTGCATGAAGCCTGCTTCTCCCTCTGCCTCTCTCTCGCTCTCTCTGAATGAATAAATAAGTAAATCTTTAAAAAAAAAAAAAAAAAGGAACATTAGAGCTTGGATAGAATCATAAAATAAACCTTAAATAAATACATAAACCTAATTTTTCTACTTAAAAGAAAAACAAAAACTTTCCTATAAATTATAAGGAATTCTCAAATTAAAAGAAAGAAAGAAAGAAAGAAAGAAAGAAAGAAAGAAAGAAAGAAAGAAAGAAAGAAAGAGGGGATCCCTGGGTGGCGCAGCGGCTTAGTGCCTGCCTTTGGCTCAGGGCGCGATCCTGGAGACTCGGGATCGAATCCCACATCAGGCTCCCGGTGCATGGAGCCTGCTTCTCCCTCTGCCTGTGTCTCTGCCTCTCTCTCTCTCTGTGACTATCATAAATAAATAAAAATTAAAAAAAAAAAAATGCTTTAGAAAGAAAGAAAGAAAGAAAGAAAAAGAAAGAAAAAGGGGAAATGACCCTAAAAGCCACACAATAGACTATAAGGTCAAATTAAGTTTCTGCAAATATATTGTAAAACTCAAGTCTGAATAGTTCTTTTTTTTTTTTAATAGTTCTTTTTAAGGTTCAACATTCTGTGAAGTTTTTCCTCCCACTATTAACAAAATACTCTAAAATATGCCCTTCAGGGGGCACCTGGCTGGTTCAGTTTGTAGAGTATGTGACACTTGATCTTGGGGTCATGAGTTTGAGCCCCACACTGGGTGTAGAAATTACTTAAAAACAAGTAAATACAATATGCCCTTCAGTATGTACTCTTTTCTCAAATGAGGTAAACAAAGTACATACCAGGTGTACTCTGTAGTGAGAAAGATGAACAATCAGGCTACTAGAGTAAAATTTATGCTTTCATATGCTTATAAGCTGCTCTTATTTTTATGTTTTACAGTACCTACTACACCAAAAAATTAAAAAAATAAAATACGCTTGATTGTAATACAAATGAACCAAATGATAATTCCATCAAAAGCTAAGAACTACCACTTAATGTGCGTAACCTAATTGTTATAAAATATGCATTTTTAAGAAACAAAATTTGGGGATCCCTGGGTGGCGCAGCGGTTTGGCGCCTGCCTTTGGCCCAGGGCGTGATCCTGGAGACCCGTGATTGAATCCCACGTCGGGCTCCCGGTGCATGGAGCCTGCTTCTCCCTCTGCCTGTCTCTCTCTGTCTCTCTCTCTCTCTTTGTGTGTGTGTGTGACTATCATAAATAAATAAAAAATTAAAAAAAAAGAAAGAAACAAAATTTGTAGCCATAAGCAAGAAGACTATGAACAGGAAAGGCCATTTGCACTATAATGGTTTGTGAATTGGTGTGAGCACTTTTAATTTATTTTTTTTATATATATTTTTTAATTTTTCTTTATTTATGATAGTCATACAGAGAGAGAGGGAGAGAGGCAGAGACAAAGGCAGAGGGAGAAGCAGGCTCCATGCACCGGGAACCCGACGTGGGATTCGATCTCGGGTCTCCAGGATCGCGCCCTGGGCCAAAGGCAGGCGCCAAACCGCTGCGCCACCCAGGGATCCCGAGCACTTTTAATTTAAAGCCAAACGGGATCCCTGGGTGGCGCAGCGGTTTGGCGCCTGCCTTTGGCCCAGGGCGCGATCCTGGAGACCTGGGATCGAATCCCACATCGGGCTCCCGGTGCATGGAGCCTGCTTCTCCCTCTGCCTGTGTCTCTGCCTCTCTCTCTCTCTGTGTGTGACTATCATAAATAAATAAAAATTTAAAAAAAAAAAAGCCAAAGTTTAGGGGATCCCTGGGTGGCGCAGCGGTTTGGCGCCTGCCTTTGGCCCAGGGCGTGATCCTGGAGACCCGGGATCGAATCCCACATCGGGCTCCCAGTGCATGGAGCCTGCTTCGCCCTCTGCCTGTGTCTCTGCCTCTCTCTCTCTCTCTCTCTCTCTCTCTCTCTGTGACTATCATTAAATAAATAAAAAAATTTTAAAAAGCGCCAAAGTTTAATTTAGCCTTCTTGCTTTTTGGTGTTTTTCTTCTGAAAGGCTTAAGAGATACCGTGAAAGTCCCAATTAGGTTGAAAATTCATTCAACATATACTTTAGAGAAAAGCTAGTGACTTGTTCAAAAATTAAAATTACTTTTAGGACAAAGTATCAAGAGAATCCAACCAATCTAGCCTAAGCGCCATCAAGACTTAGCTTCACTTTGTATAATGTAACTAAAAATATTTTAAAGTGTAATTCCTGTTTGGGTGCTTAAAATGTATCAAAGAATCATGGCTACATGAGTTTTCTAAGCAATAATAATCATGCCTAACAGGCTCACACTTTCACCCAAAATGAAAACAACTCAAAATTTGGATAAAGGGGTGCCTGGATGGGTCAGTCAGTTGAGCATCCAAACTCCTGGTTTTGGCCCTCATGGGTTGTGCGCCTGAGCCCCGTCTGAGCCCTTATGGGACTCTGTACTCAGTGGGGTAGTCTGATTTTCTCCCTCTGCCCTTTCCCTCCTCCAGTACTCTCTCTAAAATAAATAAAATCTTTAAAAAAAAAATTCTTTTAAAGAATCAAACTGTTGCCCAGTAACTGAGTCTCAAATAAAAAGAATATTTACAAAAAGGGAAAAAAATATCCAGCACCCAAGAAACTAAAATCTACTCTCTAGCATCCAAATAAAAATCATGCAAAAAAAAAAAAAATGCAGGCAAAGAGACAGGAAAATATGAATCATTTTCAGGAGAAGAATAAATCAACTGAAACCAACCTGGGTAACCCAGCAGACAAAACCTTAAATCAGTTTTTTTTTTTATTACAACTGCATTCTATGTACTCAAGAAGAAGACTGAATACAAACAGAGACATGAAATATACTTAAAAATCTAAATTAGGGGATCCCTGGATGGCTCAGCGGTTTAACGCCTGCCTTTGGCCCAGGGTGTGATCCTGGAGACCCAGAATGGAGTCCCACATCGGGCTCCCTGCATGGAGCCTGCTTCTCTCTCTGCCTGTGTCTCTGCCTCTCTCTCTCTGCGTGTGTCTCTCATGAATAAACAAATAAAATCTTTTAAAAAAAATCTAAATTAATAAAAATGAAAAACACAGTGGATGGGATTAGCAGCATTTTGGACACTTTGATAAAAAAAATGAACCTGAAGTCATCAGAAGACAATGAGGAAAAAAAACCATTAAAAAAAATAAAAGAGTATTACTAGGCCTTGAGAGGGCTTCTAGCAGCCTAATCTTAGTGTAACAGAGGTTGACTGAGTAGGGGAAAGACAGAAAAAAAAATAATGGCCAAATGCTACAAATTTGATGAAAACTATAAATCCAGATCCAAAAGACTCAGCAAATCAATGAAGAAAACCATACCACATCATACACAAATTGTTCAAAAATAATAAAGACAGGAGCCTGGCGAGCTTAGTCGGTAAAGTATGTGACTTTTGATCTTGGGATTCTGAGTTTGAGCCCCATACTGGGTGTAGAGATTACTTAAAACCAACTAACAATAAGGAGAATATTTTAAAAGCAACAAGAGAAACAAACAAATATAACAGCAGTAGCGCCCTTGTGGGAAATCATGCAACTAAGAAGATGTGGCTGCATGCTTAATGTACTGAATGGAAAAAAAAAAAAGGTAACTTAGATTCTATATCCAATAAAAATATCTTTCAAAACTGAAGAAGACCAGAAAGGGGGTGAGGGGGCCTTCTCAGACATGGAAAACCTGAGAGAATTCATCAATAGCAGGACCTACACTACAAGAAGTATTAAAGTCCTTCAACCGGGGGCGGGGGGGGAAGACCAGAATAAAGTCTAAATTGACAGAAAAAATGAACCACATCAGATATGGAACTAAGTGGGTAATAGATGAGATTTGTAAAATATTGAATGCTCACCACCATCCTGCCTCATTCTCCCAAAGGTCAGGAGCAAGACAAGGATATCAACTCTTTCTGCTTAACACTGTGCTAAGTTTTAACCGGTGCAGTAAGAAGAAACAAAAGGAATTCAGAATGGAAGGGATGAAATAAAAATTCTTTGTTTTGCTGACCTGATCATATTTGTAGAAAATCTGATGGAGTTTAGAAAAAGCTATTAGAACTAAAAAGAGTTCAGCAAAGTTGCAAAGAAGATCAATATATAAAAATCAATTGTATCAGGGGTGCCTAGCTGGTACAGTAGGTAGAGCATGTGACTCTTGATCTTGGAGCCGTGTCTTCAAACCTCACATTGCGCAGATTACTTAAAAAAACAATAAATAGGGATCCCTGGGTGGCGCAGCGGTTTGGCGCCTGCCTTTGGCCCAGGGCGCGATCCTGGAGACCCGGGATCGAATCCCACATCAGGCTCCCGGTGCATGGAGCCTGCTTCTCCCTCTGCCTGTGTCTCTGCCTCTCTCTCTCTGTCTCTGTGACTATCATAAATAAATAAAAATTTAAAAAAAAAAAAAAAAAACAATAAATAAAAACAATTGTATCACTGCATAGTAGCAATGAACAACCAGAAACTAAAACTAAAGCACAACTTATAACAGCAATTAACAATAGGAAATCCTCAGGGATACATCTGACAAAAAATGTGCAAGATTTGTATACTGAAAATCACAAAAATTAAAGACAACCTATATATATGATGCTATATGTCCTGTGTGTGTGTCAAAACACCCGATATGTAAGATGTGATTCCTTTTGATCTATAGATCAATTTGATCTATAGAGTCAAAGCAATCCTAAACAAAATTACAGAAGGAATTTTGAGGGGAGAGGGTGGTAGAATGTCAAGCTGGTCTAAAATTCATTAAAAAATAGGACCAAGGGGATCCCTGGGTGGCTCAGCGGTTTAGCGCCTGCCTTTGGCCCAGGGCGCGATCCTGGAGTCCCGGGATGGAGCCTGCTTCTCCCTCCTCCTGTGTCTCTGTCTCTGCCTCTCTCTCTCTCTATGTCTATCATTAAATAAATAAATAAATAAATAAATAAATAAATAAATCTTAAAAAAATATATAGGACCAATAAATAAAAGAATTTTTAATTTTTTTTAAAGATTTTATTTATTTATTCATGAGGGACACAGAGAGAGGCAGAGGCACAGGCAGAGGGAGAAGCAGAACCTTACAGGGAACCCGATGTGGGACTGGATCCCAGGTCTCCAGGATCACACCCTGAGCCAAAGGCAGACAGGCTCAACCACTGACCCACCCAGGAGTCTCAATAAAAGAACTTTAAAAAGCTGGAAGATGAATAGCACCTAATTTCATGATTTTTTAAATAGCCATGAACATAGTGTGGTACTGGCCTAAAAAAAAAAAAGACAAATCAGGGGCACCTGGGTGGCTCAGGAGGTTAAGTGTCTGCCTTCGGTTCAAGTCATAATGAGGTAGTCTAGGAATCAACCACCACATCAGGCTCCCTGCTCAGTGGGGAGTCTGCTTCTCTCTCTGCCCCTCAGTGGGCTCATGCTCATTCTCATTGTCAAATAAATAAATAAAATCTTAAAAAAAAAAGACTGATCAATGAAACAGAATACAGAAATATAAATATACACAGGCATCTGGTATTTACGAATGCACAGAAAACTCAGTGAGTAAGGGATAGTCTTCTTAACAAATGGTGAAGCAATTAGATATACAGGACATAAAAAAATAAATTCTGATCCATACCTCCTACCACATACAAAACAACTCAAAATGGACCACAACAAAGGGTAGAAACTTGAAATTAGAAGACGTGTATGTTCTGGAAATCTAATGCACAGCATTATTATACTCAAAATACTGTATTATACATATCGAAATTGGTAAGAGACAGGACCTTAAACGTTCTCACTACATAAAAAAATAAATGGGTTGTGATGGCAAAGTCTGCTAATGTCACAGTAGTCATTGTGCAACATATAAATGAATCAACATGTACACCTCAAACTTACACAATATTGTATGTTAATATCTCAATTTTTTGTAAAAGGAGCACAGACAAAATGAAAAGACCTAAAATTATAAAAAGAGAAAGCAAGGGAGAAAATCCTGCAACCTTGGGTAAAATAAAGAATTCTTTGACAGCACACTAGATCTGCTCTCAGGGGTCTTACTTTCTAGTATTTCAGATGGTGACATATGCTACGAATGAAACTAAACAGGACAATATGAGAAAGTAAGAAAGTAATTATTTTAGATTAGCTGATCATTAAAGGCCTCTCTGAGGGAAAGGCTTCTGATTTGGATCTAAGGGGGAAGGAATCAGCTTCAAGGCTCAAGAAAAAGCAAATGCAAGGCCCCAAGGTCCTGACATGCTTATCATGTCATATATTAAAAAAAAAAAAAAAAAAAGCTAGTGAAATAGAAGCTAGGAAAGGGAGAGTTGATTGGATGAGAAGGCCTATCAGAATTTTAAATTTTATCTTGAAAGCAATGCAATTCTTAGTATTTATTCTGAGCAGCGACGTAACTTTGGTTTTCAAAAATATCCTGGCTACAATGTGGAGAATGGATTGTAGGGGGACAAAGGTGGAACGTGGAAACATCATACTACAAAAACTACAAAACTACAAAAACCTAGGCACAAGATGATGTAGTTGTGGCTGAAAAATGGAAACTAAAAAGAGGCCAGAAAGAGGAAACAAGGACAATCTTGGTCTTGAGCTTGAAAAGCTGGACACATTGGGTGGCTCAGTTGAGCGGCTGCATTCCGCTCAGGGCGTGATCCCGGAGTTCGGAGAGTCTGCTTCTCCCTCTCCCTTCTCTCTGTCTCTCTCATGAATAAATAAATTTTTTAAAAAAGAAAAGCTGGGGATCCCTGGGTGGCGCAGTGGTTTGGCGCCTGCCTTTGGCCCAGGGCGCGATCCTGGAGACCCGGGATCGAATCCCACATCAGGCTCCCGGTGCATGGAGCCTGCTTCTCCCTCCGCCTGTGTCTCTGCCTCTCTCTCTCTCTCTCTCTGTGACTATCATAAATAAATAAAAAATTTAAAAAAAAAAAAAAAAAAGAAAAGCTGGACATGAAACAAGGTGAGGAAGACTAGATTTACAGAAGATCTACAGAAGATGGACATGAAACGAGGTGAGGAAGACTAGATTTACAGAAGATGGGGGAATATGGCAAGAGTTCTCAGCCATATTTAGTTTGAGATCTTTATACAAACAAGCAGGGATCTGTACAGAAAGATACTCAAGACATAGTTAAATAAATAACATATGTTAAGTATTAAAAAAATACAAAATACATGCCAAGTATAAAAGTCTACCAAACCATATCACAAATTATCAGCAGTAGTGACACTCCTGAAAAGGAACTTTGACTTTCTTCATTATATGTACTGCAGTATCTTAATATAAACAGTAAAAGTACTTTGCTTTTTGTAACAGAAAACAAGAAAAAACTGCAAATGTTTTTAATAGCAATGACTTGAAATGAAAAAAATAGTTTCAAGACCAGAAAATGAAAAAAATGCATAGGATTTATTAAAAAGAATTTAAAAGTCTATCCTCACTGATGTAACACAGATCTAAAATATGCAAGAATATTAACAAAGACTATAAGTAAACAAAAAGTAGTTGAATGTGGGCTCATCTGACTTTTTTTTTTTAATTTTTATTTATTATTTATGTATTATAGTCACAGAGAGAGAGAGAGAGAGAGAGAGAGGCAGAGACACAGGCAGAGGAAGAAGCAGGCTCCATGCACTGGGAGCCCGATGTGGGATTCGATCCTGGGTCTTCAGGATGCGCCCTGGGCCAAAGGCAGGCGCTAAACCGCTGTGCCACCCAGGGATCCCCAATCTGACTTCTTTTATCTGCCTTGTGGTTATGCAACAAAAATGGGAGAAAGCAATGAAAACATGCACATAACTAATGTATGTTAAGTGAACGTTCACTGCGCATAACACAACAGTCATTAAGGCTCCTTACACCACAATAGGTACTTGCAAGTATGGTGACACCTCTTCCTTTTGAGCACTGGCATTAGAACCTAACTCACATCCGTAAGTTTCCAAGGGATAACATATCTTGTGTGTGCTCGTCTTTAGATACTAAAACCTTAAATAATGAAACCAATGTCCTCTTAAAGCCTGATGGAGGATTTAATATAATCTCTGAAATACAATTTAGCAAAGCAATCCTCTACAGGTTACACAGAAACAGCAAGCCAGGGATGCCTGGGTGGCTCAGCAATTGAGAGCCTGCGTTCGGTCCAGGGCTTGATTGGAGCCCCAGGATTGAGTCCCACATCAGGCTCCCTGCATGGAGCCTGCTTCTCTCTCTAACTGTGTCTCTGCCTCTCATGAATAAATAAATAAATAAAATCTTAAAAAAAAGAAGAAGAAACAGCAAGTCTGAAATTTCCTCCTTACTGCTACAATGACAAATATTCATTCAACAAGATAGAACAAATGTGTTAAGAACTAATAAACTGCTAAACTCTGCCTTAGATGTTAAGACACATCATGGAAAGATAGATGATGTCCCTGCCTTCACGGAAGTTTTAACAAAAGGTAATAAAAATATGAGAATGAAAAAACTCAGCTGGATAAAGAGATAGCAAAGAAGGAAAAGAGACTGGATACTGTGGTAAAGGTCCAAAAGATCTCTCTGGAAAGGTGACATGAGGATAGACAAAATGATCAGTGGTTCTCAACATAGGCTTCAAACCAATCCAGGAAGGTTTTTAAAGATACTACAGTCCCCATGCCAGACCAATTAAGTCAGAAATTTTCTCAGGCACGGTCTGGCAATAGGATTCTTTGCAAACCTCCTCAGGTGTCTCTTAAATATAGGCATACATCACTTTATTGTGCTTTGTAGATACTGTGTTTTTGTTTTTTTGTTTTGTAGAAACAGAAGGTTTGTGGCAACCCTGCATCCAATGAGCAAGTCTGTCAGCACTGTTTTTCCTACAGCATTTGCTTACTTCATGTCTGTACCATATTTTGGTAGTTCTCATATTTTGAACTTTTTCATTATTATTATATTTGTTACATGATCTATGATCAGTGATCTTTGATGTTACTATTGTCATTGTTTTGGGACACCACAAACTAGACAGTGAACTTAACTGATAAATGTTGTGTGTACTGACTGCCCACCAACAAGCTGTTCCTCGAAACACAATACTGAAATTAGACCAATTAATAACCCTACAATGGTAAGTGTTCAAGTCAAAGGAAGTCTCATGTCTCTCACTTTAAATCAAAAGCTAGAAATGATTAAGTTCAGTAAGAAAGGGATAGCCTAAAAACTAGGCCTCTTGCAGCAAAGTTAGCCAAGTCATAAATTCGACAGAAAAATTCTTAAAGAAAATTAAAAGTGCTACTCCAGTGAACATAGGAACGAAAGTGAAACACTTTTACTACAGATACGGGAGAAAGTTTGAGTGATCTGGATTAAACAGACACATTCCCTTAGGCCAAAGCCCAATTCAGTGTGAGGACCTGACTCACTTAAATTCTATGAAGGCTGGGATGCTGAGTGGGTCAGTGGTTGAGCATCTGCCTTCGGCTCAGGGCATGATTCTGAAGTTCCATGATCGAGTCCCTTATCGGGCTCCTTGCATGGAGCCTGCTTCTCCCTCTGTCTGCCTATGTATCTCTCTCTGTCTCTCATGAATAAATAAATAAAATCTTAAAAAATTCTATGAAGGCTGAGAGAGGTGAGGAAGCTAAAGAAAAATTTGAAGCTGGCAGAGGTTGGTTAATGAGGTTAAACGAGAGAAGCCAACTTTATAACATATATGTAAAAGATGAAGCAAGTGCTGATGTAGAGGCTCCAACAAAATAATCCAGAAGACCTAGCTAAAACAATTAATTTTCCACATAGATGAAACAGCCCTCTATTGGAAGAATATTCATCATAGCTACAAAGAAGTCAATGCCTGGCTTCAAAGCTCCAAAGGGCTGACTCATTTGTTAAGGGTTGATACACCTGATAACTTTGAATTAAAGCCAATGCTCATTTACCATTCTGAAAACTAGCGCCCTTAAGCATTACGCTAAATGTATTCTGCCTACGTTTCAGAAATGAAAGCCTGGATGTCAGCACATCTGTTTACAACATATTTACTGATTTTTTTCTTTTAAGATTTTTAAGTAATCTCTACACTCAGTGTGGGGCTCGAACTCACAACCCCAAGGTTAAGAATCTCATTTTTCACCAACTGAGCCAGCCAGGTGTCCCTATTTACTGAATATTTTCAGCCCACTGCTGAGACCAACTGCTCAGGAAAAAGATTCCTTTCAAAACATCACTGCTTCAAGAGTTCTACAACAAGATGTTGTTTTCACTCCTGTTGGCACAACATCCACTCTGCAGCCCATGGATCAAGGAATCCCTTCAACTTTCAAGTTTTACTATCTAAGAAATACATTTCATAAGGCTATAGCAGCCATAGATTCCTCTGATGAATCTAAGCAAAGTAAACTGAAAACGTTTTGGAAAAGATTCACTACTCTATATGCCATCAAGAGGTCACACAAAACACCAACACTAACAAGAGTTTGGAAGACACTGATTCCAACCCTCATGGACTGAGGGGTTCAAGACTTCAGTGGAGGAAGCAACTGCAGATGTGGTGGAAAGAGCAAGAGAGCTAGCATGAGAAGTGGAGCCTGAAGATGGGACTGAATTGCCACAATCTTAGGATCAAACCTGAATGGATGAGGAATTACTTCTTATGGATGAACAAAGAAAAGTGTTTAAGATGGAATCTACACCTGGTGAAGATGCTGTGAAAACTGTTGAATGGGTGTTATACACCACTGATGAATTACTAACTTTACATCTGAAACTAATGATGTATTATATGTTGGCTAATTGAATTTAAATAAAAAAAAACTGTTGAAATGAAAAGGATTTAGAATATTACATAGTTGGTAAAGCAGTGGCAGGGTTTAAGACTAATTTTGAAAAAAGTTCTACAGGTAAAATACTATCAAACACCACCACAATCTACAAAGAAATTGCTCATGAAAGAACAGTCAAGTGATGCAGCAAACTTCACTGTCATCTTATTTCAAGAAACTGCAATAGGCACCCAACCTTCAGCAAACACCATCCTGATCAGTCAGTAGCCATCAACGTGGAGGTCTGATCCTGCACCAGCAAAAAGATTACAACTCTGAAAGCTAAGATGATGGTTAGTATTTTTAGCAGTAAAGTAACTTTTAATTAAGAAATATACATTGTGGGGGCACCAGGGTGGCTCAGTGGCTGAATGTCTGCCTTTGACTCAGGTCATGATCCTGGGGTCCTGGGATCAAGCCCTGCATTGGGCTCCCTGTGGGGAGCCTGCTTCTCCCTTGCCTATGTTTCTGCCTCTCTGTGTCTCTCATAAATAAAATCTTTTTGAAAGATTAAAAAAAAATACACACACACACACATTGTTGGAGTGCCTGGGTGGTGCAGTCACTTAAGCATCTGACTCTTGGTTTCAGCTTGGATCATGCTCTCAAGAGTTCTGGGATCAAGCCCCATGTTTGGCTCCATGCTCAGTCTGTTTGAGATTCTCTCCCCCCCGCCCCCCATCTACTACTTTGGCTTGGGCTGTCTCGCTGTCTCTCTCTCTCTCAAATAAATAAAACCTTAAACAAAAATTTTTTTTAAATATAATGCTAGATACCACCTTACACCAGTCAGAATGACTAAAATTAACCAGTCAGGAAATGACAGATGTTGGCAAGGATGTGGAAAAAGGAGAACCTTCATATACTGTTGGTGGGAATGCAAGCTGGTGCAGCCACTCTGGAAAACATTATGGAGGCTCCTCAAAAAAGTTGAAAATAGGGATCCCTGGGTGGCGCAGCGGTTTGGTGCCTGCCATTGGCCCAGGGCGCAATCCTGGAGACCCGGGATTGAATCCCACGTCGGGCTCCCAGTGCATGGAGCCTGCTTCTCCCTCTGCCTCTCTCTCTCTGTGTGACTATCATAAATTTAAAAAAAAAAAAAAAAAGTTGAAAATAGACCTATTCTATGACACAGCAATTGCACTACTGGATATTTACCCCAAAAATACAAATGTAATGATCCAAAAGGGCACTTGCACCCCAATATTTATAGCAGCAATGTCCACAATAGCCAAACTATGGAAAGAGCCAAGATGTCCACTGACAGATGAATGGATAATGATGTGGTATATATACACAATGGACTACTAAACAGCCATGAAAAAAGAAATCTTGCCATCTGCAACGACATGGATGGAACTAGAGAATATTGTGCTAAGTGAAATATAAGTCAGAGAAAGACAGTTATATGATCTCAATCACATGTAGAATTTAAGAAACGAAACAGGATCAGGGTAAGAGAAGATAAAATAAAACAAGACAAAAACAGACAAGGAAGAGTACCTGTGTGGCTCAGTGGCTGAGCATGTGCCTGTGGCTCAGATCATGATCCCAGGGTTCTGGGATCGAGTCCCGTATCGGGCTCCCCATGGGGAACTAGCTTCTTCCTCTGCCTATGTCTCTGCCTCTCTCATGAATAAATAAAATCTTTTTTAAAAATAGAGAGGGAAATAAACCATAAGACTCTTAATCACTGGAGAAACAAACTGAGGGTTGCTTGGGGGGTGGGGCAGGGAAAAAATGTCTGCATTTCTGTTCTTAAAAAATAATAGGGCAGCCCCTGTGGCTCAGCGGTTTAAGCGCCGCCTTCAGTCCGGGGCGTGATCCTGCAGACCCGGGATCAAGTCCCACATCAGGCTCTCTGCATAGAGCCTGCTTCTCCTTCTGCCTGTGTCTCTGCCTCTCTCTCTGTGTGTGTCTCTCATGAATAAATAAATAAAATATTTTTTAAAAAAATAAATAATAAAAACAATGCTATTGTACCTTTACTACACTACGATATAGCAAAAATATAATTTTCATATGCACTGGGAAACCAAAAAAATTTGATTCCCTTTACTGCAATATTTGTTTTATTATACCGTTCTGGAACTGAACCCTCAATATCCCCAAGGTATGCAACTATAGCCACAGTTGAGAACCACTGCAGAGAGGGAGGAAGGGGTGGGGGCAATGACCCAATTTTGATCTGAGATAAGACGTTTGGTGTAGGGTAGCCTGGGTGGCTCAGCAGTTTAGCGCAGGTTTAGCGCCGCCATCAGCCCAGGGCGTGATCCTGGAGACAGGGAGACCCACGTCGAGTCCCACGAGTCCCACGTCGGGCTCTCTGCATGGAGCCTGCTTCTCCCTCTGCCTGTTTCTCTGCCTTCCTCTCTCTCTGTCTCTCATGAATAAATAAATAAAATCTTAAAAAAAAAAAAGTTGAGGTGTAAAGGTCACGTCTGGGGGAGAGGCAGGAGAAGAAGTCAGAGTACACAGAAGTCTAGTAGGCTAAGGAGTATTGCCCAGTTTATTCTAAATGCCATGAAGAGCCACTGAAGAAAATCAATAGAAAAATCTCAATTGCTGGGTAAATGCATGGCTGCATTCCACAGATCCACATCTTAAGTAACATAATGGTACAATTCACATAATTAGTAATTTTAAAAAACCTTGAGAAACAGTAAGCTCAACAGAGGCATTTCTTTTCAACTTGTCATATTCTCATTTCAAAAAATGTACTGTACTGACACAAAGAACAAAGGAACTATATCCTCTACTTGTATCATTTTAAATTTTACAAAGCTTTTTGTTATTTGCATGCTATTCAGAATATTTTTTTTACATTACTGTCCTTACTATGTACCTAAAAATCTAAATCATTAGGGTTTGAAGTTTAGTCTACAAAAACAAAGCCTATTGACTAATACACCCCCTTTAAGGGAAGAGAAAGTAATCACATTTCTAAATTCAAGGGTCTGTGACTGAGCAATGATAGTAAGAAATTAGCATTTTTCTTTGAAATTAGATACACCAAAACATGTGCATCTGCATTTTCTAGATTTGAGCAATAAACATATATTACCTGTAAACAATTTTTTTTTTCAAAAAAGTGTTAAGATGAAAGAAGAAACCAAGAAGGATAAAAAGCCTGTGTTTTAAAAGCAAACAATTTACAAAAGGTCTAAGGCAAATGTGGAAGGCAGCAGTTTATCATAATATCAACCTTTAAGATTTTATTTATTTATGTGAGAGAGAGAGAGCAGAGGGAGAAGCAGATTCCATACCAAGGGAGCCCCATGCCGGGGCTCGATCCCAGGACCCTGGGATCATGACCTGAGGAGAAAGGAGATGCTTAACCAAATGTACCTCACCAAGGCGCCCCAAATATCAACCTTTCAAAATGAAAGGATGACACTCAGCAGTGGTTATAAAGAGATGGCTTTCATGAAAGACAGCTATCATAGGCTGAAATTTTTTTTTAAATATATGAAGGATTTCCACATCAAAACAAGATTTGCTATTATTTCTAAAATTCCTCCAGTCTCAAAAATTGTGAGATTCTAAGGTTACTCACCATTACAAAAGTATTTAAAACTATTCAATACTAAAAACATTATTTTTAGTTATATTTAAAATCTAGCATTATTGGGGGGAAAACATACTTTCACAAATTGCCAATCTGCTCAATTCAATTAAATGACAATTATCTTTTTGGTTACCATGGGCTTCTAAATATTCAAGCTCTGTTTACCTTTCTTTCCCCTTAATCTTTTTTTTTTTTTTTTAAAACGTATTTATTATGGACAGAGAGAGAGGGAGAGACAGAAAGGGAGAGGGAGAAACAGGCTCCCCTGAGGGGGCCCCATGTGGGACTCGATTGGGGGCTCCAAAGGGTAACCCCGGGCCAAAGGGAGGCGCTCAAAACCCTTTAGCCACCCCGCTGTCCCCCCTCATTAATCTTTGTTAAGAGTTTGGGTGAGAGTTTAGTTCCCCTGGAAAAAAGAAGAAAGTGTCCCCAAAGATTTAAGTACTTTTCCTAAAAAGCAACCCTTTCCCGGGTGAGGATTTTATTAAAATCAGCAAATATTTTTTCTGAATAAAAAAAGAATTTTGTAAGTAATGTTATCACTACAAATATAAAAATAAAAAGGTTTGTGTAAAATTTTCTTTGGTTTCTGTGACTGGCAGTGGGTTTTTTTTTTTTTTCCCTTTAATAAATGTTAAATGATTTTGCCATCTTATAGCTCCCCCTACATAATTAGTAATTTTAAAAAACCTTGAGAAACAGTAAGCTCAACAGAGGCATTTCTTTTCAACTTGTCATATTCTCATTTCAAAAAATGTACTGTACTGACACAAAGAACAAAGGAACTATATCCTCTACTTGTATCATTTTAAATTTTACAAGCTTTTTGTTATTTGCATGCTATTCAGAATATTTTTTTTACATTACTGTCCTTACTATGTACCTAAAAATCTAAATCATTAGGGTTTGAAGTTTAGTCTACAAAAACAAAGCCTATTGACTAATACACCCCCTTTAAGGGAAGAGAAAGTAATCACATTTCTAAATTCAAGGGTCTGTGACTGAGCAATGATAGTAAGAAATTAGCATTTTTCTTTGAAATTAGATACACCAAAACATGTGCATCTGCATTTTCTAGATTTGAGCAATAAACATATATTACCTGTAAACAATTTTTTTTTTCAAAAAAGTGTTAAGATGAAAGAAGAAACCAAGAAGGATAAAAAGCCTGTGTTTTAAAAGCAAACAATTTACAAAAGGTCTAAGGCAAATGTGGAAGGCAGCAGTTTATCATAATATCAACCTTTAAGATTTTATTTATTTATGTGAGAGAGAGAGAGCAGAGGGAGAAGCAGATTCCATACCAAGGGAGCCCCATGCCGGGGCTCGATCCCAGGACCCTGGGATCATGACCTGAGGAGAAAGGAGATGCTTAACCAAATGTACCTCACCAAGGCGCCCCAAATATCAACCTTTCAAAATGAAAGGATGACACTCAGCAGTGGTTATAAAGAGATGGCTTTCATGAAAGACAGCTATCATAGGCTGAAATTTTTTTTTTAAATATATGAAGGATTTCCACATCAAAACAAGATTTGCTATTATTTCTAAAATTCCTCCAGTCTCAAAAATTGTGAGATTCTAAGGTTACTCACCATTACAAAAGTATTTAAAACTATTCAATACTAAAAACATTATTTTTAGTTATATTTAAAATCTAGCATTATTGGGGGGAAAACATACTTTCACAAATTGCCAATCTGCTCAATTCAATTAAATGACAATTATCTTTTTGGTTACCATGGGCTTCTAAATATTCAAGCTCTGTTTACCTTTCTTTCCTCATTAATCTTTTTTTTTTTTTTTAAGACGTATTTATTCATGAGACAGAGAGAGAGGCAGAGACAGAGGCAGAGGGAGAAGCAGGCTCCATGCAGGGAGCCCGATGTGGGACTCGATCCTGGGACTCCAGGATCACACCCTGGGCCAAAGGGAGGCGCTCAACCACTGAGCCACCCAGCTGTCCCTCCTCATTAATCTTATGTTAAGAGTTTGGTGAGAGTTTAGTTCCTCTGGAAAATGAAGAACAGTGTCCCAATGATTTAAGTACTTAACACTAAAATGCAACCATTTCCAGGTGAGCATACTATAAGCACTCAGCAAATATTTTACTGAATAAAAGAAGAATCTCTAGTAAGTAATGTTATCACATACAAATATAAAAATAAACAGGTTCTGTGTAAACCATTTTCTTTGGTTTCTGTGACTGGCAGCTCGGTCTCTTTTTTTCTATCCTTCTACATAAATGTTAACATGATTTTGCCATCTCTATCAGCTCCCTCTATGTGGTTTCTTCCTTGGCCAACTCATCTATTAGGTTCACCGCTTCAATAAGGATAATTCCCAAAACTTTCCTCCAAGCTACACTCTTTAGACATACATTTTTAATTGTCTATAGAACAAAATGTTTCCACTTAAATTTCTGGCCAGAACTACAAACTCAAAATGTTCGACTCCCCTATTCATTCACAGAAATGTTTATCCAGCACCTCCTGTATTATCAGGCACTCTGAGGAACAAATGAAAAAAACATGTTGTCCTCATCAACTGAATGGAGATAACAGGAAATGTGAGGTTAGAAAAGGTTTACAAAGAATTGGAAGGAAAGACAGACAACTAGGCAAACCAGGCATTGACAATCAGTGCAGACATCCCACTAGAGACCTGTGATAGACAGTACTCCCAAGGCTGTACAGTTTGAAGACTCTCATTAAAGTCCAGCAGCACAATCGGGAGTGGTGAGCAAGCACACAGCAGCTGGAATGATAAAGAATTTGAGCTGTGCCATACATGTGTAAAGAAAAGCAAGGGAGAAGATACTGCCAGGAAAATAACATTTCATGCAAGTCTAAGCCTGAGAGTAAAGGAGAAGGTGGAAAAAGAATAAGGAGGACAGCAGAAGGAACTGCCAATTTTTACTATGATTGAATAAAAGCTCCATCAATAGAAATTATTAAATGCTTACTGAGTCAAGCTTACCGTGGATTGCTCTGTTCATTTAATAAAAACTATAGAAGAAAATGTAGTATCTGAATTGAGAAAATTGGAGGCAGAGGAGCTTGTGATTTGAATTTAAAGTTTCAAATAATGAGTGGGTTTAGAACAGCAGACATTAAAAGTCAAGCACACATTCTATATGTGACCCAATGTGCACATGTACACATACCCCCAGAGGCGGTATGATAAATACACATACCCCCAGAGGGGGTATGATAAATATGGTAAACTATTAACAAATAATAGGGATGAAGGAATACAGGAATTTTCCATACTATTTTTTACTATTTTTCTGTGAGACTCAGATTATTCCAAAAGAAAAAGTTTAAAATGGGTGCCTGCTGGCTTAGTCCATGGAGCATGCAACTTTTGGTCTCGGGGGTCAGGAGTTTGAGCCCCATGCTGGGTTTGGAGCCTACTTAAATAGAGAAAAATAAGTTAAAAAGCTCACCTGCTCTCCCAAACAGGTTCTTCTTCCCAACCTCATCATAACTACTTTCCCTGCCCTATAGATATCTTAAGCTTTATTTAAGTAATCTCGACATTCAATATGGGGCTCAAACTCACAACCATGAGAGTCGCATCAAGAGTCGCATGTTCTTTGACTGAGCCAGCCAGATATTCCTCCCTGATCTCTAGATTTAAAACCTTGAGGGACACCTGGGTGGCTCAGTGGTTGGGCACTGCCTGCGGCTCAGGGGCTCAGGTCGTGATCCCAGGTCCTGGGATGGAGTCCTGCATTGGGCTCCCCATGAGGAGCCTGCTTCTTCCTCTGCCTGTGTATCTGCCTCTCTCTGTCTCTCATGAATAAATAAAATCTTTTAAAAATGAGAGAAAATAAAACCTTGAGTAATCTTCCACATTTATGTCTCCCACTTCTTACATGAAGAGGGATTAACTTCTGTATGTTCTAATGTAGCAATGTCTCTTGCAGCCATTTTCTAAAACTCTGAGCTATAGAGATGTAGAAATATTAGGTTGGGAATAAGAGCTCAAAGCCCAAGTCACCAAAATTTACCAATGAAGAAACCACTTCAGACAAAAATAACTTGCCCTGAACTCATATAGCTATGAAGAGATAGGGGCCAAGATTAAAGCCAGGCTTGATGCCAAAGGCAGTACCCAAGATAACCTCACAAATGAAAATCAGAATTCAATTTTCACTATAAAAGATAAACATCAAACCTTTAAAATATAGTAATAAATAACATGTCATTTTAGGCTAAGAAATTCTAACAGATTGAAGTTTTTATTTTCAAAACTTATTCCATTACAATACAGAATAAAATATCAGGGTCTAAAAATTATAGTAACAAGATACAGTAAAAATGCATTCCATCTGTGGTAGAAATATAATAATGTTAAAAGTCTAAGAATCAATGCACTGAAGAGTGTAAAAAAAAGGGGGGGGGGGATCCGGGGAGGGCTATGTAGAGAATTGCTTCCCCTCTCAAAATTCATATACTGAGGTCCTAACTCCCAAAGTGACAGATGGTATTCGGAGACAGCCCTTTAGGAAATAATTAGGTTTAGCTGAGGTGATGAGGGTGTGGCCTCATAATGGGATTAGTGCTCTTACAAGAGACAACACCACAGCTCTCTCCCAGCCACATGAAGACACACAACTAGCTAGAGGGATGCCTAGGTGGCTTGGGATGTTAGGGTGGCTCTGTCGTTGAGCATCTGCCTTCGGCTCCAGTCGCGATCCCAAAGTCCTGAGAGGGAGTCCTGCATCGGGCTCCCCTCAGAGAGCCTGCTCCTCCCTTTGCCTGTGTCTCTGCCTCTCTGTCTCTCACGAATGAATAAATAAAATCTTAAAAAAAAAAAAAAAGAGGAGGAGGAGCAGGAAGAAGAGGAGGAGGAAAAAACACATAGCTAGAAAGCAGTCACGTGCAAGCCAGGATGACCTCACCAGAACCTGATTATGCGAGAACCCTGATCTTGGTCTAATAGGAATTTATTACAGCTCTAGAGGATAGAAGACCAAGTTAAGTCTATGGTATTTTCTCAAGGCAGCTGGAACTGACAAACGCAAGGGAGACTTATATATTAACTTCAGAAAACATTCTATCAAATTAAACTAAATTTTCCATTTAAAATGAAAAGGTCGGGATCCCTGGGTGGCGCAGCGGTTTGGCGCCTGCCTTTGGCCCAGGGCGCGATCCTGAAGACCCAGGATCGAATCCCACATCGGGCTCCCGGTGCATGGAGCCTGCTTCTCCCTCTGCCTGTGTCTCTCTGCCTCTCTCTCTCTCTGTGACTATCATAAATAATAAAATAAAAAAAAAATAGGAGATGCTATTCACTTAAAAAAAATAAAATAAAAATAAAATAAAATGAAAAGGTCTTGCTTTGGATAAGAGACTGGGCAACTTCTAAGTTCATTTCAATCTCCAATTGTTATAATCAGTAATTCTAACAGAGTGACATCAAATATTTTTAAGGTCACATTTGCTGCTATAATAGAAAAGCTAAGAATACCACCATATGTTGAATGCCTCTACTACAAATAGCACCTCAGCAAAAGGATTAAAAATTGTCATTTTTAAAAACAAAGTGTAATATAAATAAATCTGGTGGAGTTCTAATCAGAATGGTAGAAGGCCTCAGGCTGTTCTTAGAAAATGAAACATATGAATTAAGTTTCTGGGGCAGAATGCCTTAACAGTCAGAAAAGATATGTAGCTATCAGACCTTCTGTACCATAAATTACTGCTCTAGCGAAGTAACAAATCTGTGTCTACCATTTACTAGATGAGGTGATTGCCACATTACTCTTTTTGACAACTTACAATATTTTTAAACTGTTCATGTCACACAATTACTTCTCTTAAAACTAATGTGGTTTAAATTCCAGCTCTAACATTTAGTAGCTAGGTGTTTTTACAGCATAATTGTGGCATATGCATGTTATGGCAGAAGCATTTCCCTAGTCATTAAAAATAATTCTGAATCTTTACTTCCTCATCTGTGGGCTATATCTTCTAGTCTATTATGAGATATAATTAATAAAATATGTATAAAGTTCTCAAAATAGTGTCTGGCACTTAAGCTTTTATTAAGTTTAACAAATGGTAATAATGCTTTCAAAACTTATACGTTACAAATAAAAACCAAAGCATAAAAGTTTCTTAATTAATTTTTGCAAGGCAAATATGTTCAATACTTTGGGAGAAAAACAGAAGCATTCCCTTCCACGATGCTCAAGTGTCATCATGAACCACCCTAAACCTTTCATATAAACTAACCAGCTGCCTTTAAGGGTTGGAATTTCAAGTTTAAACTAGAGAACTGGTTAGCATCCCTCCCTGCTAAGCACTGGCTCTATTCCTCTATCATTAAAATGTCTTGTCTCCAGACATGTAAGCCTACCTATTTTTTTTGCTTTCTACTTTTATTCTTTCCTTGTTTCCAATTTGTCATATATAAAATTATACCAAAAAAAAAAAATCCTGATCAAGAAACCAAGCAATCAGCACATGCAGGCCAATTCCTAACTTTTGTTTTATTATTATTTTTTTTTAGTAACCTCTACACCCAATACCAAGCTCTAACCCACAACCCCATTCTCTTCTGACTGAGCCAGCCAGGCACTCCTATTCCTTTTAAATCTTTATTCAACAGTTCTTTTTTCAGCAGGAGATACTTTTCCTGCCTCCAAAATGTCCAAAGACTCTGGCTCTATGGTTCTACATTCTGTATCCTACTTTTTTTTTTTAAGATTTTATTTTTTATTTATTTATTCATGATAGTCACAGAGAGAGGCAGAGACACAGGCAGAGGGAGAAGCAGGCTCCATGCAGGGAGCCCGATGTGGGATTCGATCCCGGGTCTCCAGGATCGCGCCCTGGGCCAAAGGCAGGTGCCAAACCACTGCGCCACCCAGGGATCCCTGTATCCTACTTTTCATGTGAGTTACATGAATCTATATGCAGTAAAACTCATAACAAGTTCCAATTTTTATCTAAATTTCAAAAACTCATACAGAAATATAATCAATCTCTGCTTCTGTCAAGAGCCTCATTTCATGGGATGCCTGGGTGGCTTATTGGTTGAGCACCTGCCTTTGGCTCAAGGCATAATCCCAAGGTCCCAGGGTTGAGTCCCACATCGGGCTCCCTGCATGGAGCCTGCTTCTCCCTCTGCCTACGTCTCTGCCTCTCTGTCTCTCATGAATACATAAATACAATCTTAAAAAAAAAAAAAAGAAGGGGATCCCTGGGTGGCTCAGGGGTTCAGCACCTGCCTTTGGCCCAGGGCATGATCCTGGAGACCCAGGATTGAGTTCCGCATCAGGCTCCCGGCATGGAGCCTGCTTCCCTCTGCCTGTGTCTCTGCCTCTCTCTCTCTCTCTATGTCTATCATGAATAAATAAATAAAATCTTTAAAAAAAAAAAAAAGCCTCATTTCAATAACATGAATTTTTTTTTACTTTTCATACTTTTAAAATAAAATTTCTCTATTCCATTTTCCTGACCTTCAGAAGTTAATTCCGTATGTCTTACATTGTGTTTCTTAAGATCTACATATAGGGGCGCCTGGGTGGCTCAGGTTATGATCCCAGGGACCTGGGGATCCAGTCCTGTGTGGGGCTCCCCGCGTGGAGCCTGCTTCTCCCTCTGCCTATGTCTCTGCCTTTCTCTGTGTCTTTCATGAATAAATAATAAAATCTTTTAAAAAATTACATATAATGGTCTGTTTTTACAGGAAATATTTAATAAGTTACAAGAAATATTTAATAAGTTACATACAATATTCATCTTTAAAAATACATTGGATAGGGTGCCTGGGTGGCTCAGGGGTTGACCATCTGCCTTTGGCTCAGGTTGTGATCCTGGGGTCCTGGGATCAAGTCACAGAGAGCTCATCTGTATGTTCTAATGTAGCAATCAGGCTCTCCTCAGGGAGCCTGCTTTTCCTTCTGCCTATGTCTGTGCCTCTCTCGGTGTCTCTTATGAATAAATATATAGAATCTTAAAAAAGAAAGAAAAAATAATAAAGTACATTGGATAGCGGTGCCTAGGTGGCACAGGTGGTCAAGCCTCTGACTCTTGGTTTCAGCTCAGGTGGTGATCTCAGAGTTGTTGAGATGGAGCCCTCCATCCGGCTCCACACTCAGACCAGAGTCTGCTTGAGACTCCCTCTGCCCCTTCTGTTCGTGTGTGCACATGCGCTCTCTCTGAAGTAAACAAATCTTTAAAATAAAAGTACATGGATAAAATAAATGTGTACTTGCCCAACTACTTAACCCCTTTCAGTAAGAAGTACTGAGCTTTTTGCTCGTTGGTGACCATTTCTGCAGTCTCCCAAAGGTTTTTGGTTTTGTTCTAAATGTATCCTTAATATATCTCCTTGGGCAGGCCTGGGTGGCTCAGTGGTTTAGCACCACTTTCAGCCCAGGGTGTGATCCTGGGGACCTGGGATGGAGCCTGCTTTTCCCTCTGCCTGTGTCTCTGCCTCTCTCTCTCTGTGCCTCTCATGAATAAATAAATAAAATCTCTAAAATATGTGTGTGTGTGTGTGTGTGTGTGTGTGTGTATCTCCTTACACCTACTTTGGAGTCTTTCAGAGCATCCACTTGTCTCCAAAGGGCCTTTGCGCAAATAGAAAAACCTATCCTTCTGGGAAGATACAGGTGATCCTCTGGGTGAGGTGCTGATGCATTGGGATAAAGGGTAGAAGTGAAGGCACAATTATCCCTGGGAGGCCTGGCCAGAGCACAGGACTCTGCAAGTAGAACATGGAGCTTTCAGTCCTTACTGCCTCAGCAATATCAGCCCAGCACATTTGTGCAGCCCACAAACTGCACAATCATACACATCAGCCCTACGTTTTCAGATTACTCATTAGGAAAAAGGAAAGAAGATCAAGTATTCTCCAACCATATATGCATCCACCTTTTTCTTAATAAACTCAGGATTTATTTAAAAAGGATGTTCCAACATCATAGAGAACCTATCCTCCCTTTATATTTATTAACTTTTTATTTTTCATAGTTCTATTTTAAATATGGTCAAGGATCATGTAATATCAAAGAATATAAAAATTCAAAACATACATAGGAACACATTTAATGTGATCTTTCCAACAATCCTCTGAAATAGGGGATGTGGGTATTTTCCTTATTTCACAGGTGAACAAACAGGTTTCCCCGGCTATCAGAAAGCAAAGTGTTCTGAAACCTGTAAGCTGAAATGGCTACAGCAAACAATTACCATAATTTATATGGAAAATTTTTTGCACTATTCCCAGACTCAAAAAATAACCTCTCTTAGCCTTTTCTGATACCTTCTGACACATCTTACTAACAAATTCACAAAATGTATCATGATAAAGTACAGACACTTACAAACAGTTCAAAGCCACCATGGCTAGATGCTGAGGGTAGTTCCAAGGGAAGGAGCTTGGTGGCACCACTCTCGCTGCTCAGGGTGTGCCCTGCCTCTATAATGGCTCACTGCTGAATACTATTTTCACTTTCTGCCTTTTTCCATGAAAACAAAAATCCTCTTTAGAATTTAGTTAGCGGGATCCCTGGGTGGCGCGGCGCCTGCCTTTGGCCCAGGGCGCGATCCTGGAGACTCGGGATCGAATCCCACGTGAGGCTCCCAGTGCATGGAGCCTGCTTCTCCCTCTGCCTGTGTCTCTGCCTCTCTCTCTCTCTGTGACTATCATAAATAAAAAATTAAAAAAAAAAAAAAAGCAAAGTGGGGTGCGAACCTTCAAAGAGCACGGAATACCTGGATCTAAAATTTGAAGAAGCCATGTTACTTGCCCCCAAAGTTAACAGCAGGAACAAGAAAAAACCGTAGGTGACAAAAGGACTAAACCCAGGTTTTTAAACTCATAGTCCAGAGGTCATACTAAGTATTCAAGTCACCTAAAAATCAAGAAGTCTCACTACTTATTCCTCCCTGCTTAACCTTCTACTACCCTCATTACTTGACCTAAATTCTTTTAGGGTCACCAAAGATGTCTCAGCCAAACCCAATGGTCACTTCTCTTATATTTTTCTGAATTCCTCTGCATTTGCCTGTAATAATCATATTTTTTGGATTATTCTCTTCCATCTTGATTTTTGTAATGGTTTCCTTCTTCACTTATTCATTGTTGCTCTCCTCCTCTTGCCATAGATTGTCTTAAGACATCCTGCTACATTTCTGTCTAAACAAATATCTTCACTTTGCAGTTTATCATGGAAATGCTTGTCCCAAGGATGTAGGTAAGGCTCTAATTTCAGTTCCTCTCCTGTAATGCTGCCATTTTCTGTGATGAATCTATTCCACTCTAGGCTTTCATCACTTCTGGCTTTCATTAATTCCAACTGTTGCCTGATCTATCCCAGCATTCATTTCTTATAGTGGTTATGTCCCTAAAAGATGAAATATCTAAGACTACTGATGACCTATTAGATGATTTTATGTGGTCCATAGAAGCATATTTAAAATGTTTATTCTGAAACACACCGAAAGAAACAAACTGTAACATGAAAAAACCATGTATGTTCTTCTTGAAAATCATTTAATTAAAAGATCGTTTAAGTTGAATTAAAGAAATATATTGGCTAAGACAGGTGGTTTGAAGATTTAAAAAGTCATGACTGGTCTTAAGTTTGGGCCATACTAGTCACTGGGAAATCCATGTAGTGTGGAAGTTAAGCACTCAGGCTCTGAGTCGATGACCTGAATCGCATTTACTAGCTAAGTTAACTTGAACGAATTACTTAAACCTCTTTAAATTCCAGTTTTCTAGTTGCATAACAGGCATAAAATAATTTACCTCTTAGGCTTACTGTATACATTGAAAAAGATAACCTACAAAATTATCTTAGCTCAGTGCCTGCATGGAAAGTGCCCAACAAATAAACTGCAATTCATTCTTTTTTTTTTTTTTAAATAATTGCAATGATTGATTGTCTTGGCCACCATACCTTCTTCACTTGTAATCAACTAGACATGTGATCTATACTATAGCAAATTTTCATATATGGACTTTTTGCCCATTATAGCTTATATGTTCATTTTTTCTTTTGATATAAATCCAAAGATCACATAACTTTTAACATTAATCTTTAAAATTGTGAACATCTTGGCAGCAGCAACCAAAAGCCATATTCCTGATTCACTAAGCCTTACAAAATTAAAAAAATCTTTAATGTTTGCTGAATAAATCTAAAAACTAGAAAGGAAAATCTGCTGCAAATAAATCTCATAATGCATAGTACATAAACTATTTGAAAGCATTTGACACCATTCTGATACGTAAATAAAGGGGGGAAAAGGACAAGATATTCTTTTTTTTTTTTTTTTTAAGATTTTATTCATTTACTCATGAGAGACAGACAGAGAGAGAGAGAGAGAGGCAGGGACACAGGCAGAGGGAGAAGCAGGCTCCATGCAAGGAGCCCGACGTGGGACTCGATCCAGGGACTCCAGGATCAGGCCCTGGACTGAAGGCAGGTGTCAAACCGCTGAGCCACCCAGGGATCCCCAGGACAAGGTATTCTTTTGCTCCACTAAGATCTGTGTCAGTTCAATCTCGGTTGTGGGTCTATTCTTGTTTTCTAATTTCACTCATTCAATAATAAAATCAAGATATATGCCAACTACCACACAAGGTGATGAAGACATGAAAACAGTTTAGTAAAAGAAAACAGACTAATATTGGAACACAGACAGGTAAAAGGAAAATTACTAGATAATATACTATGTAAATACTATCCAAGTTTTTTTTATATTAGATATGCTCCACAAATGCTGATTATAACCCCATCCTCTTTCAATGTAGAGCACCTAGCAGCACCACTTAGGGGTGAGAACATTAAATCACATTGACAGTAATGACTTTATTGCTACCTTATATTCAGACTGTAGTTACATGCTAACCATTTAAGTTTCTGTCTGCCAACTAGAGGACTGCTGAAATTCACTAATAGCCCTTTTTCATCTGATTTGCTGGCAAATATGCACACACACACAGGCCCTAAAACATGCCTGGCATTCTGTTAATCTACAGCAAAACGACTACAAATATAACTGGCGAAAGATCAGTTTATATTTAGACTTTCTGGGGATTGGGAAAAAACATACAATAGAACATGCTCAGTGCAAGTTACCATCTCTAGAAAATACTTTTACCCACAAAGATATCCTGACTGATGCATCAAAGGCTTTATGGAGACGTTAAGAATGTTATGACTCAGAAAACATTAATTCTCAAGCTTCTAAACAACAGTTAACATTGACTAAGATAAACTATCACTGTTACCCTATTCATAAGTTGATAAATCTCACTTTACTGAAAGTTTATTAGTCATAAGTCAGTGAGACACAACTCTTGGATCTCTTCACTGTAAGAATAGGGTTCTGTACCAATTTGTGTAACATTTTATCAATAATCAATCCCTTTCTTACACGAATATGGCATAAGTAGCATCTGAAACAAGTTACTCAACTGGCTTACAAGTTGAAGCAGTGTTTGGGGGGGGGGGGGGCGGGGACAAAAGGAAACCACTTGGAGGGAGGGGAAAATATAATATTCAAAGACATTTTACCAGAAAAGGCGGTAGGGTGACATAAGGGTAGTGGGGAGGCAAGGGCTGGAATGAGTCAGAACTTCTGTATTTTCATCTGTGCTCAACATACTGAACCCAAGGTTACTGACTGCAAAGCATGAAGAAATCTTTAAAAAACAAAATCTAGTAAGTGTTAAAAAAAAATAAAACTATTTAAATTCCCAAAGAATATATACTTCTTTCTAAGAATATACAGATTACTTATTTGGGAGAGTACTTTCTTCTACCAACATTTTGCCATTCCACTATTAGTTGCCCTTTTACTATGTGCTGAGCACAGCAATAACCCCTCACACACATTATTAATACTACAACAAAACTTGGAGGGAATTATTATCATCACCTCAATTTTACAGATGAAGAACTATTTTATCAACAATACGGGCCAGATCTCAAAATTTTAAAATTGTATGACATATTATACAGTTAAGTATTAACCAACTGGCTTTTAAATAGAAAAGGGTAGAAAAACTAGCTTCTCTCCTATCCCCAGAGTAGTTATAAGCTATTTTTTATACCTTGCAACACTGTCACCACTGTATGCAACAATGTTTCTATACTGAAATCAAGCGGGGGTAAAAAAAAAACTAGGTTAACAATGCTGCATCTTTAGTTACTACCGTTCCTAAAATTACAAGGAACAGGAAGGCAGTTTGAGGACCCAGAACATCCTTTGTATTTAGACAGTCTGGGTTTGAATCTCTACAGCACCACGAACTCGAGTGACCTTGGTCAAATTAGTATCTTAGATTTCACTTCCTCATCTGTAAAATGGGATGATAATAACAGAACATCCTTCAAGCACTTTCTGTAAGACTAGAAAAGATCGTGTATGTAAAGGGCTTATTACTATGCTCAGTACACAATAAAAGGTCAACTAATGGTGGAGAGAACACAGCCACATGTATAAGCTCACCAAGCCAAAACATAAAAGTAAAAAGCCTAGATTCTTACAAGTCCATTATAGAAAAGAAAGTTACTATTTGACTACACGCTAAAGATAAAATTCAAATTCAATCTTTTCCTATTTTTTTTTTTTAGGGGATCAATGCATTTGAGGTGGACCAGAAATGATGCTGCAGTGCATCTGTGACACACACCTAAAAATGGCTCCAGTCAGAGCAGCATCTTAATCACCAACAGAGGAGGTTAAATACTTTTAACAAATGCTGGAGTTAGACTTGGTGGGCGCTTAAATACCACCCTACCGTTTTTATTTGCAGGAGTAAGCCATCAAGCACCTAATCACAAATTCTGATTCTTGTGCTGCATTCATTCCACACGAGAACCTTACAGCACAGCTGCCTACCGTACCATTCCAAGTACCCTAGCGAGGTCTGACTCTATAAACCTAAGAGCGGCCAATGCAGAAATCTGGGTAGCCTTTAGGAGCCAGCAAACACCAGGCATGTTGGAAACCTCAAAAAAAAAAAAAAAAAACTCAAAGCTTAAAACAAATATGCACCCCCCTTGAAAGGAGCTCGACGCATTCCTCTCGGGCATAAAGAACAATTTATCAGTGTTCTCGTTGCCCCCCCCCCCCCATGCCTTTTCCTTCAAGTCCTAACGTGGGGCCTCTCCCGTAGCACGGGTAACATTAACGCTCTCTCAAAGAGCCGGGCGAGCCGCAGAGCGGGGTTCACTGCGCAGGGTAGGGGATGCCGAGGCCTAGGGCCACGAAACGACGACCAAACCCTCCTCTGGAGTCGGGGCAGCACGTCCCCAGCGGAAGCAGGGTCGGTCCAGATCCCCCCAAGAGCCGCCCACGGAGTCAGGTCTTTACTCCCCCGCCCCCCGGTCCCTCTCACCCAACACCAACACTGTTCGCTACAAATTCCCCCTTCACTCCACACGGAAAAGAAGTCGGCAGTCGAGGCCCTGGGTGAGCCCCTGAGTTGCTGGGGGGACGCATCCCACACGTTACAGGGAAAAAAAAAAAAAGACCGCGCGGCCGCCTCTCCCAAGGATGGAAACTCCCTCCTTCGGGCCGCAGCGCAAGTGAATCCCCGCGGAGGGCCCGAGTCGGGGGCCGGGTGGGGAAGCGAGGCCGACGGGCCCGGAACTCCCGCGGCAGACCACATGGGGCGGGTCTGGCTCCGGTTTCCCGCTCCCCGACCAGGAGGCCGAGACTTCCCCCCAGACGCGGACAGGATGGGAGCTTAAAAAAGAAAAAAAAAGAGGGAGGTAGAGAGGGAGGGAGGGAGGCTGGACCCCAGGCCGTCTGCAGGCGGCCTCGGCGCGTCCGCCCGCCGGAAGCAGGGTCGGGGTGCGCTCCCACGCCCCGGGCGGCCCCACGCCCGCCCTCCGCGACGGGGCCCGCTTTGATCGCAGCTCCTACGCCCTCGCTTTCCTTACCGGCCAGGGCGAGTGTCAAGCGGAGCGTGGCTGCGCACCTCGAGAGTCTCCGCCGGGCTCCGATCGAGGGAAGGGGGAGGGGAGGCTGGGGTGGGGGGCTGGAAGGACCACCCGACAGGAAAGCCCAAGCCGCGGATGGACAAACCGCCAAAGCACTTTCGCTGCTTCCCGACACGGGAGAGAGCGAGCGAGAAAAAGAAGCAAGATGGCGGCTAGCCAGCCCCTACGTCCTACGTCACGCCGCGGCGTACGTAAGGCCGGTCTCCGCAAGACCGCCCTCCGGCGCGGAGACGGCCGGGTCACGTGGAGCCTCCGTGGCGGCGCAAGCCCGGCGGAAGGCGACGGCGCCTCCTGCCGGCAGGAGGGAGTTCCTGCGGTCCGAGTTCCCGCGGCCCGGCGCTTGGCCTGCGCTCTCTCCCCGGCCGCTCCGGAGGAGACCGCGGCTGCACGGTGATGGGCCTCGCGGGAGGGAGCCCTTGTGTGTGGTGGATGGGTCCGAGAGGTGGTTCAGCAGCTTGGCGCTTTGTAGCAACGTTGCACCGTGCACGATCTTTAACCTTGATATTTGACAGTCTTGGGATTTTCCAGAAATGGGAATACAATATTCCTAATACCGAAACCTGGCCGTTGATAAAGATATTTAAATGCATTATGATACATCCACATAATGGACTATTCTGAACCCATTAAATTCCGATTAATACTTAATGACCGGGGGAATGCTTATGCCATAACTGTGCTGTAAAAACACCCGCATATGTGCGTATCGATGGAAAAGACTAAAAACATGTACTCTGGATGTTAATGATGTTGATGTCAACAATAGTTTTCTTAGTGCAGATATTTTTTAAAAGATTTATTTATTTATTTATTCGTGAGACGCACACACACCACACACAGAGGCAGAGACACAGGCAGAGGGAGAAGCAGGCTCTATGCAGGGAGCCCGACGTGGGACTCGATCCCAGGTCTCCAGGATCACATCCTGGGCTGCAGGCGGTGCTAAACCGCTGAGCCACCCGGCTGCCCCAATGCAGATTTTTTTTTTTTTTTTTTTTGTTTATGATAGTCAGAGAGAGAGAGAGAGAGAGAGGCAGAGACATAGGCAGAGGAAGAAGCAGGCTCCATGCACCGGGAGCCCGACGTGGGATTCGATCCCGGGTCTCCAGGATCGCGCCCTGGGCCAAAGGCAGGCGCCAAACCGCTGCGCCACCCAGGGATCCCCCCAATGCAGATTTTTAAAAGTATTTTATGCATGCCTTTCTGTAAGTTCCAGATTTTATAGTCAGAAATCACTTTTAATGTGTAATGAAAACTTTGTGAGTCATAAAATTATGACACACAAATGATCAATGTGTGCATACATCTAGTGTATACACTATGCATATAACTATATATGGCATTGGATTTATTTACATTTCATAAAGTATATATTCTTCAGGTTTTAGAATAAGACAAGAACATGTTCTGCTAACTAATTGCTCTGTACTGAGCAAGTTACTTAGATTCTGTTTTCTTATGTGTAATATGGAGATAATGCCTATTTCTCTCTATATCAATTGTACTACAATTAAAAAACATAAGAGGATAAATAAAATCTAAAAAAAAAAAAAAAAACATAAGAGGGACGCCTGGGTGGCTCAGTGGTGTAGTGCCTGCCTTCCGCCTGGTGCGTGATCCTGGGGTCCCAGGATTGAGTCCCCATGGTGCTTCTCCCTCTGCTTATGTCTCTACCTCTCTCTCTGTGTCTCTCATGAATAAATAAATAAAATCTTTTTAAAAAACCATAATAAAATATTTTAAGAATTGTTCTTCCACAAAAACATAATAATACCTACTTCTCAAGTTTGTGTTACTTACTCACCAAATATGTATTGAGCACCTATTATCTGTGTTAGGTACTGGGTATTTAAAGGTATAGAACAATTTAGACTTTGGTCCTAAGGCAATGGTCTAGGGATACAGACCAAATAATAGGTTTGGATATGTGAAGTGAAGGAAACAAACAGGGTATCAAGATAAAAAATAACCAGGGAGAAGAGCTGGAGGAATTTATGTTAGAAAGTGTGGTTACTGAGTGCCTTTCTGAGAAGGGGCCATAATGCTGGGACCTAAATGATACCAAGAAGCAGTAATTTGCAGTGCCTGGATGGCTCAGTTGGTTAAGGGTCTGCCTTCAGCTTGGGTCATCATCTCAGGGTCCTGGGTTTGAGTCCAGAGTCAGGGCTCCCAGCTAAGTGTGGAGTCGGCTTCTCCCTGCCCTTTCTCTCTCCCCCTCCCATCCACCTGTGCTCATTCTCTAAAATAAAAAAAATAAAATTGTAAAAAAAAAAGTAGTAATGCAAAGAATAGGTGAAAAGTGCTCTGGACCAAGTGAACTACAATTGCAAATGCCCTAATCTGGGAAAGAGCTTGGAATGTTCTAAGAACTAGAAGAGGAGTGTGTCTGGAACTTAGTTAAGAGAGAGAGTGACAAAAGATGGCACTAGAAGGAGAGACAAGAGCCGGAATCAGAGGGGCCTTAGAAGCCAGGTTAGGGAGTTCAGAATGTCATCTAGGTGCAGTGAAAAGCATTTGGAAGGGTTTTTTTCTTTTTCTTTTTTTTTTAGAGACATGGGGGATTTCATTTTTTATTTTATTTTTTTTAATTTTTATTTATTTATGATAGTCACACATTGAGAGAGAGAGAGAGAGAGAGGCGGAGACATAGGCAGAGGGAGAAGCAGGCTCCATGCACCAGGAGCCCGATGTGGGACTCGATCCCGGATCTCCAGGATCGCACCCTGGGCCAAAGGCAGGCGCTAAACCGCTGCGCCACCCAGGGATCCCTGAAAGGCTTTAAGAACAGGAACCACACGATCTGATATTTTGCATTTTAAGATCATCGTTACTGCCGAGTGAAGAGCATGAAAAATAGATTGGGGGAGGCAAGAAAGGAAACCAGGAGCCCTGTTAGGCAATAATGAAGTAATTACAGTGGTGAAGAATGACAGTGGCCTGTACTAGGATGGAGGCAGTGGAGATAGAAATTGATATGGCATATATTTTGGAGCTAAAATATACTTGCTTGTGGGACATTATGGCTTCTAAATGTGGGAGAAGAAAATCTATGATGACAGATTTATGGCTTGAGCAACTGGGTGAATGACAGCAACATTTATAGAGATTATGGTGTTGGAAGAGGGAAGGAAAATCATTTGGTTGGTGGAGCAATATTAAAAAGAAAAATTGGGGAAAATTAAATTTTGGACATGCGAAATTTGAGATGTTTCTGTAATGTCTAACTGTAGATCAAGTATGCAGTTGACATGCATGTCTAGAACTCAGAGGGGAGTCGGAGTTGGAGAGAGATTTGAATCTCATAGACATGGGCTTCACAACTATACACACACATTTCATAGACATATGTTTAAAGTGCTGGAAGCAGATGATATCACTTAGGGATAGAATAGGGAAAGAAGAAAAAATGGCCAGCTCTAAGGAACAGTGATATGTAAAGGTTAGGTGGAGGTGGAGGCAGTAGCAAAGAACACTGAGGAGAAGCCAGAGAACTGTCAGAAGATGATGATGTCACAGAAGCCAAGAGAGGAGAGGATTACAAGACGGCATGAACATTCACATAAGTTAAATGCTGCTGAGAGGTCAAGTCATACAAAAGAGGAGCCAAAAGTGTCCATTGTTTTTGGCAACCTGGAAGTTACTAATATCTTTTATAGGAAGTTTTGGTGGAGTAATGAGGTCAGAAAGTCATATGCTGGTGAGTTGAAAAGGAGATAGATGTTGAGAAAGTAGAGAAGACCATGGATAAACAATTATTTCCAGAAGAACTTGAATTTTGCCATGAGATAAAAAACAAGGTAGTTGGAAGGAATGTGGAGTAAAGAGAGACATTTTTAAGTATTGGAGACAGTAGATCATGTTTGTATGATGATGGGCATAATCCAGAAGGAGGAGGATAACAATTAGATAGAAGAGAAGAAATGCTAAGGCAGGGAGGCCCATGAGAAGGTGTGAAGGGGGATTCAGAGCTCCGAAGGAGGAGGATTTACATACGGTAGTTGCAGCTATAGGGAATATTGATGATTCGATGTTGGAAACAAAAGGGAAATCCCACTGATAGCATGTTTTCTCAGTGAAGTAGAGAGGGAGGAAACCTGCTGAGAGGGCTTGACTTGTAGGAGTTTGAGGGGAAGATTCAAAAGTAAAAGAGTGAAAAATTAAGCCTAGTGTGAGGAGGAGTGTAGGATTGGCATGCTCTGCTGAGAGCGGTTTTAAAGTTTGTGATAATCGATGTAAAAATATGCCATTCAGTTTATTTATATGATTTCTCCAGCAGTGTGCAGCTCTTTGGTACAGCTATGAAGAAGACAGGTAGATTGATCCATGCTGGGCTTTACCAGGCAAGTATAAGATAGGGCTGTGAGGGTATCTGTAACTAAGGGACCGTAATGATGATAATATTGACTTTGAGCATATGGTAGACATGTGGTAAGTGGAAACTTGCATCCACTTTACGAATTATATATGGTATATTTTAAATTCAAGAATTCCCTGCCATCTCTCCTGGTCTGAGCTGTCTTTCCCACCAATATGGTCAAGGATTGTCACTGTAGCAATGTTAGAATAAATAGAATAATAAACACAATTAAGTCACAAGCACACACTAACACCCTGTTCCCCCCGCCCAGCATTGATATCAATGATCTTTTGAAATAGAAAAGTTTGGATGATATAGGGTCATTGCCAGGGGAAGCCCCAAGAGGACAGGGAAACCTTACCTTAGTGAATTTTTCCCAACCCTTTAAGATCTGGCTTACAGTATTTTAATCTCAGAAGTACCTAAAATAGCTCCAGCAATCAGATGAGTTTATATTATCCAAGGTGATGAGAATTATATATATATATATATATATATATATATATATATATAACCAGAATATTAATGCTAGTTTTCAATTTATATACCAGAAAACTCAAGATTTCAAAGTCAGTGTGTTTTCTACATAAACAAGGCTTACCTAGGAAACCTAGGCATTATCAGAAGGCAACTTGATGAACACAGATTCAGAACAAGTAGGCTTATGTGTATAGATTGTTCTTGATTCATCTATCTCCATGGCAGGATGATTTTGTCCCAAAGATAGAAATACTCAATTTCCATGGTTGCAACTTTCTAATTGATTTCCAAGAGTAGGGACATCCTGGCATGCTATTGATTTGAGCATCTTCTCTCCTTGACAGCACTTGGATGGGCACTGGCCCAGAAGTGCCCCTATATGCTCCTTTCTGTTTCCACGGCTACCCAAAACCTCTTAGCAATCTTATGTCAATGAAAACCAAGTTGCAGTCAGGTCAGGCCAGTTTGTGTTTTATAGGTGACTTTACTTACTTCTGGTCTTATCCGTTGTGTGTATTCTTAAAGTTTAGCTCTCAAAGAGCAATCTTATTTCCCTTATTTCCAATATCCTGGGAGGAAGTGGACTGAAATCTGTAGGTATTGGTACGATGTCCAGAGCCAAATAATATTCTTTTAAAATTTACTTTGTATTGTATTACTCGCACCTCTCCTAACATCCCTTCAGCATAGGTAAATTTGTCATAATGGAAATGTTCTCATGACATAGTGAATGGAAACTTGTCATTCAACTTCCAGTTCTACTTTTTAAAAATTAATTTTAGGATTACATTATCAAATTGCCAATTGGCAATTTGCAATCAAGCAAACTGTTTCTTACTGGAAACAAACTGATTCTCCAAACAATATGACCTCTTTTCTTTGTGATTCTCCAGTCTTATTTGCTAATGTTTTTTTTTTTCAAGAGAGAGTGTACACCTACACACAGACACACACACATACGTGTGAGAGAAGGGGGTGGGGGGCAAAAGAGGAGGGGGGGAGAGAGAATCCAAAGCTGGCTCTGATGTAGTTTTTAAATATAGGTGAGATTCGGTGGGTGGGGTCCAGAGCCAAGACCAATAAAGAATTCTTGAGATATCGTTGGCGCAAACAGGTAGTTTTATTAAAGCAGGAGGGCAGGACCCATGGGCAGGAAGAGCTGCTGCCCTGGGATTGTGAGGGGTGACTGATTATATACTTGGGAGTTGGGGGTAAGAAAAAAGGGAGGTTTTTTTAAAAAAGATTTTATTTATTCATGAGAGAGAGAGAGAGAGAGAGAGAGAGAGAGAGAAGCAGAGACAGAGGCAGAGGGAGAATCAGGCTCCATGTAGGGAGCCCGATGTGGAACTCGATCCTGGGACTGAGGGATCACAACCTGAGCCAAAGGAGACGTTCAACCGCTGAGTCACCCAGGCATCCCTCAAAAGAATTTTTTTTTAAGATTTTATTTATTCATGAGAGACACAGAGAGAGAGAGAGAGAGAGAGAGAGAGAGAGGCAGAGACATGGGCAGAGGGAGAAGCAGGCTCCATGCAGGAAGTCCGACATGAGACTCCATCCCCAGTCTCCAGGATCACACCCTGGACTGAAGGCGGCACTAAACTGCTGAGCCACCTGGGCTGCCCTCAAAAGAATTTTTGTAGCTAAAGAGGACCTACAAGATATTGAAGGCCTTGCCATTGTCAAGTTAAGGTTGTTTTTCCCTCTAGTAAACCATTAATATTAAAACAGTTGGCAGTTTCCTTCTAGAAATTAGGTTATCGATGAGAATGCTTTATTTCTTGTAAATCACTAAGACATTTTTAAACTGAGGGAGACATAGGTCTTACTGGACTGTGATTTCTATTAGTTAACCATTTGTTTTTCCTTCCCTTAGCTTTAGGGCAGCCAGGTCACACAGATCCCACCTGGGAGTTGAGGGGGGTTGTTGTATAGTGTCAGCTTGTGCTTTGTCCTCAGCTTGCCTTTTCCTTTCTGATCAGCTCCACACTAAGTGTGAAGCCTGACAGGGAGCTCAGTCTCACAACCCTGAGACCATGATCTGAGCAGAAATCAAGACTTAGATGCTTAACCGACTGAGCCACCTAGATGCCCCTTGCTAATGGTTTTATTGTCTCTACCCTTCTCATTGGATTGATTCTATAAATGTAGAGGCACTGAAGATTTATGAGATGTTAGACAAAAAATAAAAGAATCAATGACCATATCATATTTTTTTAGCCGAAGTATTCCTTAGAGGTTTATGTGCACATGGCAATTTTGATTTCTTTTCACCAATGATCCAGCAAATCATATTTAGTAAAACTGTGAAACATTATAAGTTGATACAATGAAAATCATAATACCCAAGTATTATATGAAAATGTAATCTCACTTAACTTCAACAGATATTGAACTTTATTAATAAAGAAAAATATTGACAGTGCCTTAAAAATTGTCTTTTGTAAAGTTAGAATAGGTTTTTTTTTAAATTTTTATTTATTTATGATAGTCACACAGAGAGAGAGAGAGAGAGAGAGAGGCAGAGACACAGGCAGAGGGAGAAGCAGGCTCCATGCACCGGGAGCCCGACGTGGGATTCGATCCCGGGTCTCCAGGATCGCACCCTGGGCCAAAGGCAGGCGCCAAACCGCTGCGCCACCCAGGGATCCCAGAATAGGTTATTAAATATATGTCGTATATAAAATATTACATTATACATAATGTGGAATAAATATTTTTGTTCTTATCAGTCTATTATTAATTGGGTCAACAAACCCTTCTTATAATGGAATAAAAGGTACAATCTGGTTTATTTATTTTTATTTTTATTTTTTTAAAGATTTTATTTATTTATTCATGAGAGAGAGAGAAGCAGAGAGAGAAGCAGGCTCCATGCAGGGAGCCCGATGTGGGACTCGATCTTGGGACTCCAGGATCATGCCCTGGGCCAAAGGTAGGTGCTAAACCGCTGATCCACCCAGGGATCCCTACAATCTGGTTTAAAGTGTTTATCACAAATCCATTTATCACAAATCCTGTGTTAATGAAATCTGAATTAACTAGAATTCCTCTCCACCTGAAATTTCCCCAGATTTTTCTTAACTAAGAGAAGCAACTAAATTCTTGGAGCAGTGGACCCAAGTCAACAGAGAAAACAATATTTGGGAGCATAGGGAAGGAGGGGAGGTGGGAGGAGATGGGAGAAAACAAAATTGCCAGGCTCACAGCTTTGCCTTGGGCTGGAATTTCACCGGAGTCAGAAAGTGAGTAATGATAAAGGACAAGAATCTAAAGACCAAAGGGAAAGAGGGTGGGTCTAGGGAAAGCAGAGCAGAAAAGGTTCAAAAAGGAAGCTAGCCAGGGGGTAATTGAAAGTACAGAATAGAGGATGTCTTAACTTGTAAGGCCAGAAAATAGAAACTTGACACATTATTGATGGATATACAGTGCTCAATAATTACCTCTAAAACTGTAACACTGACTGCTGCCTGTAGCATTCCTCAAAGTATGAGGCACTTTTTTTCCTGCCCAACCAATTATATATACAATGTAAAAATGAAACCACCCAGTTTCAAATCTTTTATTGCTCCATGGTAATTAAGAGAAGTAAGGTTGATAGTACATTTCTTTGTTAGCACTGGGACTGGGTATTTTATTTTTAACTGACTATAGTTCACGTACAATATTATATTAGTTTCAGGTGTATAACGATGATTCAACATTTATATACATTGTGAAATCCTCACCTTGATAAATCAGTGTAGTGTAGTTAACACCTGTCACCATACAAAGTTAATATAATAGTATTTACTATTTTCCTTATGCTGTACTTTTCATCCCTGTGATTTACTTGTTTTATAACTGGAAGTTTGTACCTTTTAATCCCCTTCATCTATTTTTACCCATCTCCCTTCCCCCTCTCCCCTCTGGCAACCATCAGTTTGTTCTATTTGTGAGTCTGTTTCTGGTTGTTTGTTTTGTTGATTCCACATATAAGTGAAATCATGTGGCATTTGTCTTTCTGAGTCTGACTTATTTTATTCAGCATAGTGCCCTCTGATCCATCCATGTCATACATGGCAAGATTTCATTCTTTTTTAAGGGCCAAGTAGTATTCCAAATATATATATATATATATGTATATATATATATATATATCTCACAAACATATGTATATCACACATATATATAGAGAGAGTATATATACACATGCACACACACACACACATCATCTTTATCCATTCATCTATTGATGGACACTTAAATTGCCCCCCTATCTTGGCTATTGTAAGCAATTCTATACTTTTAGGCTTCCTATAGAAAAGAGAAGTTCATGTATTACGAAGTATCAGTATTCCATGCTAGTTCGGGTTTTGTTTCTCTGTATTCCCCACTCTTATTTCAGCAAGGTTTAATTAAACAGTTATTTCAGAATTATTTCTTTGAGTTGCTGAGAGTCTCAGTGAGATGATTGCTTCACATGGGAATTCATAGTACAATACTCCAGGGATTGGGCCATTGTTAACCTTATAGGACACAGTCTTAATACGAAGAAGAGAGAAAAGGAATAGTGATCAAAAGAATTGAGAAAAAGCTTCTCAAAGTATTTAACAACCTGGTTAAATTGTAGTGAAATGAACCTCTCTTCATTTTAATATTCCATATTACCTATATGAAATTTTTAATTGGAAAGCCTTATTTATTATAATGATTAATAAAATTGTGCTACCTTTTAAGCTACATGTAACCAGGCCACTTGTCCAACCTTGAGAAGATGCTGGTAGGTTGGGTGATCAATCATCCCGGTTTGCCTGAGACTGTCATGGTTTTAGTACTGAAGGTCCATGGCCCAGGAAACCTCTCAGTCTGGGGCAAAATAGGACAGTTGGTCACCTTATGCTGGCTACAAGGAAGTGGAGGCATGGATCTTAGTCCCAAGCTTCTTCCACATTAAAGTTTCTTTTGGGGACGCCTGGGTGGCTCAGCGGTTGAGCTTCTGCCTTTGGCTCAGGGTGTGATGGAATGCTGGGATCCAGTCCCTGTGGGGCTCCCTGCAGGGACTCTCCTTCTCCCTCTGCCTTTGTCTCTGACTGTCTCGGTGCCTCTCATGAATAAATAAAATATTTAAAAAAATAAAAAAAATAGGGACCCCTGGGTGGCTCAGCGGCTTGGCACCTGCCTTCTGCCCAGGGCATGATCCTGGAGACCTGGGATGGAGTCCTGCATTGGGCTCCCTGTGAGGAGCCTGCTTCTTCCTCTGACTGTGTCTCTGCCTCTCTGTGTGTCTCTCATGAATAAATAAATAAAATCTTCAATAAAATAAAATAAAATCTCTTTTTTTGTGGGGGGAGGGGTGCCTAGGTGTCTCAGTCGATTAGGTATCTACCTTCAGTTAGGTCATGATCCCAGGGTCAGCAGGGAGCCTGCTTCTCCCTTTCCTCCCTGCTTGTGCTGTCTCTCACTATCTTTGTCTCTGTCTCTGTCTCTTAAATAAATAAATAAATAAATAAATAAATAAATAAATAAATAAATAAATAAATAAAATCTTAACAAAAAATCTCCTTTGGGTCCCTATTATCTGCCTGAGAATATATCCTTGCTGGAGATTACTAATAGGAAAGGAGCTTTGTCTGATACCACAGACAAATCCTGGGGGTTAGCCAAACTATAGAAAATTAAGAAGTTAGTCCTAAAGAGCACTCTGGCATCAACTGGACACATCATTATTGTGGTGCTCACCTGGTTGTCATTACTGCATTAACTCCTCCTATCCTGTGCCAGCTGCCAATTAGGAAGTCCTTGCTGGGGGCTAGCAGTGTGCTAAGTCCTCTGCACACATCCTTTTACATGCCAGGCTGCAATATAGATTATAAAACTGTGGTTACAGGAGGTAAAATGGCTGCCTTTGATGTCACAATACCAATTGGTATAGAGCTGGTTGGTGTTTGGACTGAGGTATAATTTCAAACAGAGCTGATGCCCTCATTCACCACTGCAGTATCCAGGTTGCCTGGAAAATGTACCTGCACACTCTCTGTGATCTTTCACTCAAGGTCTGTATCTCTTCATCATTTGCTCTCTGACCTGGAGGTATGGTGACTGATGCTGTTGACTAAACCAGGTTATTTCTCTGTCCATAGAGCATTAAACCCCATGACCCGTGCTGGTGGACTCTCCCTCTACTCCCTGACAGAGGGCGATTTCAAGTGATTTTTTAAAAAACCACAAAAAGAATACACATAAACAATACTATCCATTGGTAAAAGATCAATAACAAAAGCAAGAAATCTTTTTGCTTGAAATCCTTAAGTAATAAATCACTAATAATTTGGTCCATCTGATACAATTTAAAACACTAAACTAGATTACTGATTTAGAGAGTGAACTAGCTCCTTAATCACTCTTCCTAAAATTCCAGTTGAATTGACAATTCAGCAGCGCATTAACTATTTTTCCCATTTTATCAGTGTTATGAAATGAGGAGATAATGGGAGAGCATTTAAGCTTACATAGTACCATGCAGATATAACTTCTAGCTATTAGCGTGGCATTTTGAGCTTTATCTAAGGCCAAAGGATAAGAGAAAATTTTGGTCTCAAGATTATTTTTGTTCAGTAACCAAACTTGCAAAAGGTCAGCTTTCTCCAGGAACAGGAGAAAAATGTTTTTAGCAAGGAGCAGCTGTTGCCTCTTCTCTGAGTATGACATTTAAGCCAATCAGTCAGCCCATGGTACTAGCTGAGAGTTTCATGGCTTAGTAGGAAGAAGAGCACTGTTAACAAATCATAACTATTATCATCTTGTATTAGAAAAAAAGTTCTCAAATTACTCGAGAAACAAGTTGGCTTTAAAGAATTGGCATGAATGTTAGAATTAAGCATTATATAGAAATTTTTTTAAGATTTTATTTTTAAGTAATCTCTTATACCCAATGTGGGGCTCAAACTCACACACTGAGATCCAGAGTCATATGCTCTACTCACCAAGCCAGCCAAGCACCCCTGCATAGAAATTTATTAGGTCACAGAAGTGATCTAATAACAGGGAAGAGTTCACTTTTCCAAGTGGATCACAGGAAGTAAGTGGAATGGGAATTCTTAACGCATTGCTCAACTTGTATATTTGCTGTTTGTAAATATCATGCCATATATTATAAATCTGTATTATTTATTTTTATTTTTAATGCAGGATACTTAATATGTACTATACTTGATTTATTTTTTTCCTTCAACAAATATTCGTTAAGACATTATGATGTATCAGCTATTGTGCCAGTCATGGAGGACATAAAAATGAGCAAGACATTCTAAACTTCTGTTTTTAGGGACATATAGTTAAGTGAAATGGGAGGAGTAAGGTAAAAAAAATTATAAGCAATTATGACTAAAGGTGGTAAATGCTCTGACAAGGCAATTAAAAGGTACTATGTGAGTCCAAAGAAAAGGCAACTAACTCAGATTTGCAGAGAAGGGTGATCAGGGAATGAATCCAAATGTTTTACAGGAATTAGCTACATGCTTGTGTGTGTGCATGTGTTGAGTGAGTTAGTGTATGTATATGGTAGGGACAGTGTGGCAGCATGTGGTAGGTAGGTCAACATCTGGACAAATAGTGAAGAATTCTCCAGACAGAGGGAATAGCACAGGGAAAGAACCCTAAAAGCCAAAGGGAACATGGCATGTTTGAGGATTTTATAGTATTCAGCAGCTCTGTTGCTTAGATAGTAAAAGAAATATGAGTAAAAAAGCAAACTTGCAGAGGTAAGCAGAAACCAGAATGCAAAGAGCTGTATAAATGAGTTTGGATTTTACCCAGGGGCAGGAGGAGACTTTGAATGGGTTAAAACTGGGATGTTATGTAATGTAGGTAAAATTTGTGATCTTTATTGAAATCACACATGAAATACAGCTTAATGTATATTATTCCTTAGTCATTCTTCCCTCCAACTATTATTATTATTATTTTTCAAGATTTTATTTATTTTGGAGAGAGAGTGAGAGAGAGAGGGCAGGGGTATTGATGGTATTGGCTTTCTCATTTGCATCTCATCTCAGGACCTTCTGAAGGGACATCTCCATTCTGGAACTCCACAGAGAGTATGCTGAGACTTCCTTGAGACTGTATGTAGATCAATTTCTCAGTCTCTCGAATCCAGCTAACTTTTCTCTCTTCCATTGGCATTGATTCCCAAAGCAGTCTAGGTTAAAACTCTTCCCGTTAATCTCTATCTGTTCTCCGCGGGACCCAACCTGCAATACCATCATCTACCAAGCCGGAAATCTGGAAAATCCCCTAGATCCCTTTCTCCTTTATCCCGGAAAGGCCTCCATATCCAATCAATCACCAGACCCTTTTCTCTTATTATTCCAGTTGCAACCATCATAATCCAATTCACCCCCATCTGTTGTGCAGGTAAACTTTCTGCACAAGCTGCTAATTTGTTTTCCTATCTTTTACCTTTGCCTAGATCAAAGCGACTTCTTTTCAAAATAATTATATTATGAATGTTCAATAGATTTATTTAGTTATGTGTAACATACAATATACAGGATATATTTATTTTTATTAAGGATTTCATTTATTTGAGAGAGAGGGAAGGGGAGGGGCTGAGGAAGGGGGAGAGGGAAAGGGAGAGGGAGAAGCAGACTCCCCTTGAGCAAGGCTCCCCAGGTGGGGCTCAATTCCAAGACCCTGGAATCATGACCTGAGCCAAAGGCAGATGCTTACTTAACAGACCCAGCCAGCCAGGCACCCCTATGCTGGATGTATTTAAGGTATACAAGTTGAAGCAGCACAGTGGCGGTCACGTAGCTCAGGTTCCTGGGCTGCTGCCCGGTGCGCAAGGTCGGTTCCTATGCACCAGTCCCTGCGGTTCCCCCACCAGCATGCCCGTGCTCCTGAGCAACACCAACGTTCCCAGCACGTCTCTGCCAGAAGGGCTCCCTTCTGAGTTGAGTCAGCAGCTGGCGCAGGCCCCCTGGCCAGCCGGCCCAGGACATTGCGGTGCACGCGGTCCCAGACCCATGCCCGGCCTTCAGGCGCGCTCCGTAGTCTGCACCGCACTGCACGGGCAAGATCTGCAGGCAGGTCAGGCTCCTGCAGCTGCTGTGTGGCCCCCTGGCCGAGCGCCGGGGCAGCCCCGAGAGGATCCACACTGACTGCTGTGGCTCGAACGTGGCCAACGTGGGCTGGCGCGGCTCAGCCTTCACCTGAGGGCTGCGGCCTCCCGACCCGCCCACGCCAGGGCCTGCGGCCCTCTGTGTTGCACCGGTCTCTGCCCTGGTGACTCCCACTCCCAGGCTGGGAGACTTACAGGGTTTGCAAGCTGAGAAAACAAAAACAAAAACCCAACGACGGTGTGCAAGATTTTGACATATGTGTATACCTGTGAATCTATTACCACGACCAAGGTAATAAGCATATCCACCACCAACTCTATAATTTTTTAAATTACAAAAGCTGTGCAAGTTAGTTGGAAACGTAGAGATAAGCAGTAAGAAAGTGGGAACAGGAATTTGAAACTTTAAAAAAAATATTATATTTATTTATTCATGAGAGACATAAACACACACAGAGGCAGAGACATAAGGCAGAGGGAGAAGCAGGCTCCATGCAGGAGCAGGATGTGGGACTCTGGGATCACCCCCTGAGCCAAAGGCAGACGCTCAACCACATGGCCCTACAATTTGAATCTTAACAGGTTTTTTCCTTGTCTTAAATTCCTTTAATTGCTTCACATGTCTTTTTTTCTTTTTTTGGCTATCCAAAGTCTATTTATTGGGATAGTTTCCCACTCATCTTGATTCAGAGTGTTTTTAGGCTGCTTCCATCTGAAGGAGCATCCTTCAGTAAGCCTTACTTTTCCTCCTGGAGGCTTTCAGAGGAGAGTGGAGGAGACAACACACAAAACCACCCCGTGTACTTGGCCAAAATCACCAAGGTGATTTTGTAGCATTTTAGGCACTTCACCACCGTGAAGGAGGAGCTAGGGCTCTGCACCAGGTGCTTCTCTAGTACTACCTCTTCTCTTCCCCAGGAGTGGAGGAGGTCCTTCCTGTGGGGCCTATTTTCACTGGGATGTTAACACCGCAGGGAAGGCAAATGCATTTGAATAATGACAAAAATCCTTCCCTGAAGGCTGATCCCCCATCCACCTTTCCAGCTTCCTGTGGCAGACCTTTCTATTTCTAGCCCGAGGTGATTGATTTTTCAACCAAATTAGTGTTGCCCTGCCCCTTCTTGCTTCAGGGTCTTCCACCAGGCTTTATCCTTTCCCTCTACTGCTCTTTTACTCCCACCCCCACCCCTGCTTGTGCATATTCCTAAATGTGAATGGATATTTTAAATAATTGCTAATTAATGGTTATTGAATGCTTATTTTTTGTCAGGTTCTATGCTTTGCATACATTGTATCTCTTCAGCCTTACAAAATGGGTAATTGGCATGATTGTCCTTATTTTGCAGATAAGGAACTGTGACTTCCCCCAAATCAGGCAGTTGCTGGGTTTAGAAGGATTCCCTTGTTGCTGAATCTTTATACCAAGGTAAGTTCCTGGTTACAGCCTCCTGTGTAATGGCCTTCAGATTTCCTGTAGAATATGCATTGTACTCACAACTTTTTGAAAAAATTAGGCTCCGCACTAGGTGTGGAGCCCTGCTCAGGGCTTGAACTCAACCCTGAGATCAACACCTGACCTGAGATCAAGAGTCAGATGCTTAACCAGCTGTCACTCAGGTGCCCTTGCAGTCACTATTAAATGTCTGTTTTCCCATTAGAAGACTAGGCATCGGGCAGCCTAGGTGGCTCAGCGGTTTGGCGCAGCCTTCAGCCCAGGGCCTGATCCTGGAGACCCGGGATTGAGTCCCACATCGGGCTCCCTGCATGGAGCCTGCTTCTCCCTCTGCCTGTGTCTCTGCCTCTCTCTCTCTTGTGTCTCTCATGAATAAATGGATAGAATCTTAAAAAAAAAAAAAAAAAAAAAAAAAGCAACCTTTAAAAAAAAAAAAAAGAAGACTAGACATCTCCACTGCAATTTGTATAGCAGCTTAGTGGCCAAAGCTTAGAATCTGGAGTCAGAAAGGAGGGAAGTTCAAATCCAAACTTTGCCAATATATGAGCTTGAGCTAGTGCTATTTAACCTCTGTGAGTCTCAATTTCTTCACCTATAAAGCAGATAATAATACTTTCCCCCTCTTACAGAATTGTTCTCAGGAGTGAGTAAGATGATAGCAAAAAGGATCCAACACAGGATGTGACAGGGCCTTTTGTCTTTCCAACTTTGAATGTAAAACATTCAAGGGCAAGTATCAAATCTTGTAATCATTTTGTATCCTCTACTGTGTCTGGCATACACAGAGTATATACTAGATAGCCAATAAGTAGTTATATGGAATGCCAGGAGGTATTTCTGGGGGCTAGCTTGGGTTTATGATTTTGGTTTCTTTACTTTACAAATCAAAGGGTAAATAAAGCAAAGTTTTCTTAACACTGTCACTATTTCTTTGAGTGAGATGGTTGCTGTCTGCAGAGGGTGGAATTGAGTGAGGCAAAACAGATCAGAGTTGAGTCAGCATCTATACAGGCCAGACAATGCAAGATACTTAAAGGTAACACAGAAGGTACATAGACCTATAGATAGTAGATTGATTTGCTAATTTCCACAGTTTAGACTCATTTACTTATTCATTCATCAAACATTTATATAATACTGCTTTCTGTGGATTGCTGCTCTAGGTACTCTGGGTAGTGATTCTTATACAATATTGGTGCTGGCCACAGAAAAAACTCCTGAGGGATTGTTAAGGTTAAGATTCTTGGGGTACCTGGGCTCAGTCAATAGAACATGCAACTCTTGATTTCAGGGTCATGAGTTCAAGCCCTATGTTGAGCATGGAGTCTACTTAAAAATAAAACAAAAATAAAAACAGATTCTTGCATCTCACTTGTTGGAGTTTCTGATAAGGGTCTGGGATTATCCTGGGGACTTGTGTTTTAAAAAATTCTTCATGTGATACTGATGCACTGTTCTGGGAAAGCAGACATACCAAAGGCACTGTTTCTATTCTCAAAGAAGATTGCGTGAGGGACATAGTTAATAAGGAAAACTTAATCAAGTCGCATTGTTACCAAACAACCTATCAAAGCTGCTAATTCAGGAAACAAACAGGTGAGCCCTGGCATGCTTTGGGACCAACTCCTCCATCCCGGAGAATCCCGAGAGGGCTGGACAAATCAAAAGCATAGCTCCTGGCTGGGTTTGCCAAAAATGTTGCTGAACAAACTCGGATAAACTCGTCACAAGGGAAGCCAGTGACTCAAGAGATGAGGGTTTGGAAAAGAGAATGGGAGAAATTCATTTCAGGTGCCGGCAGCAGGGGGTTGATTGCAGGCTCAAGCCTTAATAACTGCCAATGACATGGACATTTAGAGTTTGACAAAGAAGTTTGGGGGGGGGGGTGGACGTGTAAGAAAGCAGGGCAGAGAGCCTGTGGTCAGAGGTAAGGGTCAGTATGCGTGCAACCCATAATCATGGGCAGGGAAGGGGATGTGTGGGGTGTGGTCTACTAGACATTCCGTTGCTATCAGGGCTTTTCTAGTCTGTCGGTTGGAATGTTCTGTTCCTTGCAAAACATCTTTGTCAATGCCTCAAGAAAGTGTGATAAGAAATCAGCACAATGGGTTTTAGTTAGAGCATGAGTTCAGCACTCTAGTCTATTTCTGGTTTTAACTGTTGGGGTCTACAATTGAGCAAGAGGGCTCACTGACAATGTTTCAGGATTTCTCTTCCTTTAGTGCCCATGGTTCTTGGTCACACCTCTTTCAAGAATGAAGAGGTAAACCAGACAAAGAGTGGTGAGCAGCGAAGCAAAATTTATTGTGTGAGAGTACAAAGTTCCCAAAGAGGGAGGAGATCTGAGGGGGTTGCTCTTTGAGTTTCTAAGTCTAGGGGTTTTTATGAGCTCTTTTGAGGAACTATCTTGAGCAACCATGGTGTGCTAAAATATGCCAATTTTGATCATGTATCTGTGTATCTATTAGGTTAATGTTCATGTGCTGTTGGTCTTCTTGGGCTGACATCTGCGGACTTACGTCTTAACTGCCTCAGCTCGTGATAGTGACATGGAACTATCTTAAGCAACCAGGGTGTGCTAAGGTTGCCAGTCAGGGCTTTGATCATGCGTCTGTCTACCTATTAGGTTAATGTTCACATGCTGATGGTCTTGTCTGAACAGTGAAACTGGATGTTAGCACTGTTTTGTCTTAGCTGTCCCTACTCCATGTATTTTTGTTGGGGACCCTGGCCCTGACAACGTAACTGTCCAACTAACTCCTTAACAACAACATCAAGTTTTTTGTTGGTTTGATTTTGGCTCTGGGTAGTATGAATTTATTTGCCCGTACCATCCCTCCTGCAATAATATAGCCTAAGTCTTCACTGAAAGGGTCAAATGACATTGTTTGTATTCATGTTGCCATTGTGGGGAGTCAAGATGTGCTTGTAGAAGAATATGTGCGCTGATAGAATGTGCCAATATATAAGCAGGTAGATAATTAGAAGCATACATGATAAAATAATCTCTATTTAGGTCTAGTAAATTTCAGTCCAGAAAGAGATGAAATAGAATTGTCTGAAGAGGGGTGAAATCTTTACCAAGTAATCAGAACTTCACTGATGTGTAAATATATTGATCAATGCCTTTCTATCAATATCTAGAAAATGCCCCCATCACCAAAAACGTATCCATTATCACCCATACAGTGCCTTGACCTCTAGCTCCCCTCAAAGCTGGGAATGGAAGCGAAGTAGGAGTGCTGGGTATCTTCACCCACACAAACACAAATTCAGCATGAACCCTGAATAGGAGTATAAAGATTTGGACAGCAAAAAATGTGCTGAATGCAGAGCAAAGGCACATGTAGGAAAAAGCATCACTTTTACTCAGTTCCAGGTTGTGGAAGAATACATAACCATTGCATTTTACATAACTGGGAATTTAATAGTTGCTGTGTTAGAAAAGTTGGTTCTAACATTAAAACCAATCGGATATTACTAAGTACCTGTTGTGTATGGAAGGGTCTTTCTAAACATTCCAATAGAAGAAAAACACTGGTGCTTTGACTCTAAGTGTACTCACAGCCAAACATTTTACAAGCTGTATCAAAATCCCTGTTATTAGTGTCTGCTTTGAGCATGGAGGTATTGAGTAGAGAACCATAGACCCAAGGTAGAGTCACTTGCCCTCAGGGCAGTAAACCAAGACTTAATTGCAGTTTCAAACTCTCCAGGGGTGTAATTTTAAGACAATCAACCTGGAATTTTTCTGGAGAACACCAATGAAGTAATCTGTCACATGTGGGCCCCCCCCTCCCACCAAGGAAGATGAGGTGATTAGCATGATAAGACCCCTGCCCTTTCCCTTAAGGGAAGGTAAACTGGCCTAAACCAGTTTTGTTTTGCTAATAACTTTTTGCTCCACCTCCTTTCCTATAAAAACCTTCTTTTCGTACAAAACTTTGGAGCTCTCCTCTACTTGCTAGGTCAGATGCTGACCCTACTTGAACTGTTTTTCCTAAAAAACAATTTAGGCTTGGAATTTACTCCACTGAATTTTGCTTTTTTAGCAGAGAATAATGTGGCCTGTCACCCAATTGCCATTTACATTTTTTTTTTTTTTTTTTTTGCATTTCTAGCAGTGAGTCTTTTTAGGGTGTTTTGTACTACCTTGTGTGGCAGATGGTTGAATCATAGGATAGACTATTAACATAGGACTCTCCAAGTGACTAAATAAGAACCTCATCCAAGGTCATGGACACAGGCTTGACAATCGCCCTACTTCAGCTTTAAGTTTATATTTTGTAAAAATTTCCATAATTGATCCCAAAATGCTTTTTTTCTCTGAAAAAAGCATGATTAAATATATTAAACTGATGTTGAATTAAAATACCAGGAAGAAATGGGTAACTAAAAATAACAGGATATGATTAATGGTTTTGATTCATAGCCTATTTTTATCTTCTTCTGGAATCTGAGTATCCAAATTTGTATTTGCAGAGCAATATAAAAAAAGATGAGGTTGGAATCTTTAGTTTTGAAATGTTCTTCTTTTGAATTATTAACTTTATTCAAAGACTGTCACTTTAGAATTTGATCTATTAGTGAATACTCTCAGCATTGCTTCTCTGGGACTAGGTGTTAGCCTATATAAGAATTCATTGTTAATTTTACAGGTGTGATAATATTGTGGTTATGTTATTTGAAAACCCTCATCTCTTGGAGATATGTTTAGACTATGTATAGGTAAAATGATATAATGCCTTGGTTACAATTTAAAAATATTCTAGGGGGGCCTGGATGGCTGAGTTGCTAGAGTATGTAACTCTGGATCTGAGTCCTGAGTTCAAGTTTCATGTTGGGCGTGGGGATTACTTAAAAAAATGAAAAATATTCCAGCCAAACAAAACAAAGCAAGAAGAAAATAGGAAAATACGTAGATAATAATGGCAGAAAGTTCCTCCTGCCTGTCAAAATGGTTAACATCAACACACAAGAAACAACAGGTGTTGGGAAGGATGTGGAGAAAAACTCTCATGTACTGTTGGTGGGAAAGCAAACTTGTGCAGCTGCTGTGGAAAACAGTATGGAGGTTCCTCAAAAAGTTAAAAATGAAACTACCCTACAATCCAGCAATTACATTACTGAATGTTTACCCAAAGAATGCAAAACCACGGATTCAAAGACGTACATGCACCCCTATGTTTATAGCAGCATTATTTACAATAGCCAAGATAGGAAAGCAGCCCAAGTGTCCATCGATAAATGAATGGATAAAGAAGAAGTGATATTTATATATATAATTGTCAAAACAAGGGAGCAAAGGGGAAAAAAAAAAACACAAACCAACAAATAGACTTAATTATAGAGAACAAACTGATGGTTACCGGAGGGGAGACGAGTGGAGGGATGGATTAAATAGGTGATGGGGATTAAGGAGTGCTTGCTGGGATGAGCACCAGGTGTTGTATGGAAGTGTTGAATTATATTGTACACACGAAACTAATATAACACTGTAGTTAAATAGCGGGAATTAAAATTAGAAACTTAAAAAGAATGACAATGCTGATAATTGTTTAAGGTGGGCGACAGATATATGGGAGTTCAGTATGCTCTTTCCATGCATTAAAAAAAAATGTCCACAATAAAGAGCTTCTAAAAAGGTTTTTCTCGGTAACACACTCTACATTATATTTTTCACTTTCTTTTAGCAATCTCTTTCTCTCTCTCTCTGGCAAAACTACCACATCTAGAATGTAAACAGAATGAGAATGGCGCTTCCCATTCTTTTTTTTTTAATAAATTTTATTTTTTATTGGTGTTTAATTTGCCAACATATAGAACATATAGAATAACACCCAGTGCTCATCCCATCAAGTGCCCCCCTCAGTGCCCATCACCCAGTCACCCCCACCTCCCACCTACCTCCCCTTCCACCACCCCTAGATAGTTTTCCAGAGTTAGGAGTCTCTCATGTTCTCTCCCTTTCTGGTATTTCCCACTTATTTTTTCTCCTTTCCCCTTTATTCCCTTTCACTATTTTTTATATTCCCCAAATGAATGAGACCATATAATGTTTGTCCTTCTCCGATTGGCTTACTTCACTCAGCATAATACCCTCCAGTTCCATCCACGTCGAAGCAAATGGTGGGTATTTGTCATTTCTAATGGCTGAGTAATATTCCATTGTATACATAAACCACATCTTCTTTATCCATTCACTGTCGATGGACACCAAGGCTCCTTCCACAGTTTGGCTATTGTGGACATTGCTGCTAGAAACATTGGGGTGCAGGTGTCCCGACGTTTCACTGCATCTGTATCTTTGGGGGTAAATCCCCAGCAGTGCAATTGCTGGGTCGTAGGGCAGGTCTATTTTTAACTCTTTGAGGAACCTCCACACACTTTTCCAGAGTGGCTGCACCAGTTCACATTCCCACCAACAGTGCAGGAGGGTTCCCCTTTCTCCACATCCTCTCCAACATTTGTTGTTTCCTGCTTTGTTAATTTTCCCCATTCTCACTGGTGTGAGGTGGTATCTCATTGTGGTTTTGATTTGTATTTCCCTGATGGCCAGTGAGGGCGGAGCATTTTCTCATGTGCTTGTTGGCCATGTCTATGTCTTCCTCTGTGAGATTTCTGTTCATGTCTTTTGCCCATTTCATGATTGGATTGTTTGTTTCTTTGCTGTTGAGTTTCATAAGTTCTTTATAGATCTTGGAAACTAGCCCTTTATCTGATACGTCATTTGCAAGTATCTTCTCCCATGCTGTAAGTTGTCTTTTAGTTTTGTTGACTGTATCCTTTGCTGTGCAAAAGCTTCTTATCTTGATGAAGTCCCAATAGTTCATTTTTGCTTTTGTTTCTCTTGCCTTCATGGATGTATCTTGCAAGAAGTTGCTGTGGCCAAGTTCAAAAAGGGTGTTGCCTGTGTTCTCCTCTAGGATTTTGATGGAATCTTGTCTCACATTTAGATCTTTCATCCATTTTGAGTTTATCTTTGTGTATGGTGTAAGAGAGTGGTCTAGTTTCATTCTTCTGCATGTGGATGTCCAACCATTTATTGAAGAGACTGTCTTTTTTCCAGCGGATAGTCTTTCCTCCTTGTGCTTCCCATTCTTTGTTCAGAAATACCCTTTAGTGCCCATTTAATGAATAACCTGTGCTTGGTGCAGTTGCTGCTGAGGCTAAGGGATTCAAAAGGAGCACATGATCTGTTCACCAGAAGCAAGTCACATTTGTGATCTTCAGTTTCCTTTTTGGAAAATGAGCAAACAAAACTGGATGACTTCAGTAATCTCCTTCCAGTTCTATGTGTCTTTGAGTCTGGCTTCTTGAGAATAAGAACCATAATGATCTTTTCATTGGGACAGCATAAAATAATTAGATTTTAAATACATATGCACTTAATAATAGGTAATTTTGAACCAGATGTCTGTTTCTTCATGTGAAAATAGGATATTCTTCATGGCATTCCCTTCTGTCAACTATCCCTTACTTTCTCTTCTGGTGTTGGTTTCTTTCCAAGACTAATCTGGAATTTTTAGGCAAATAATTTTTTGGAAGAACTTACCCTCCCAAATTTATGATATTCTACAATAACATATTGATAAACATTTTTGGTAATTTAACTCAGGTTTTCTTTATAAATGAGAGTTAATGCATTTCAAATTTAATATGGTCAATTTCCTTAGCTATAAAGAGTGAGATCAGAAACTCACTTAACAGGACAAGCCAAGTATCATTCAGTACTCAGTTATTAGGACATTGGGAAGACTTAAAACTTTAATTTCGACATACTATAAAAAGAGCAAATACCAGGTTGTTCTGAAGAAATGAATTTAAAGTAAATGTAGCTATTCGAAAAATGTTTTTAGCAGATGCATGAGAAAAATGTGTTTACAGAGTTGAGTGTTGCTGTGGAGAATTCAGAAGTTAAATATATATATTTTATGACAGAAAAAGATAAACGACCTCCCACAAAACCATCTCTTCTTTAAGGCTTTTGGCACTGAATCAAAGTTGTTATATCTTTGTATTTTTTGGTTGATTTTTTGTTGGCATTGTTAATTGCATATAACAAATAGTTTTTTTTTTTTTGTTTGTTTCTTTTTTTAAGGAGGCTTCACACCCAGCATGGAGCCCAATGTGGTGCTTGAACTCATGACACTGAGATCAAGATCCAAGCTGAGATCAAGAATCAGATGCTTAATGGACTGAGCCACCCAGGCGCCCCTGTAACAAATAATTCCATTAAATACTGTTGAAACAGTATTTTACCAAGGGAGGCTTACAGATATATTTTGCAGCCAACATGAGTAAGTGTGTGTCTTTTTCACAATCTCTTCTTGGGGACTGGGAGTATACGCTGCAACTATATGCCTTAATTAACTTTTTTATTGGCAAGGAGGTGAGGCTAGGTTTACAGGAACAAATGTAAATAAGTTGGTAACTTGCACTTTTCTTCTGTCTTACAAATGAAAGAAAATGCCTATTTTTTACCCTAGTCTTTCTTTTTCCCCTTCCTTCCACAAACATGTATTGAGTTCTTTGTGTGAACTTTTAGAGATTTCGGGAAGTGGGGATGTGGGACAGAACCATATACCGCTGCCTTGCCAAGCCATGGCTCAGAGCTCTGATTCTCTCCTCAGCTCTGGAATTGTAATTCTAATTTTTTAAAAGATTTTATTAATTTATTCGTAAGAGACGCAGAGAAAGAGAGAGAGAGAGAGAGGCAGAGACACAGGCAGAGAGAGAAGCAGGCTCCATGCAGGATCACACCCTGGGCCAAACGCTCAACCACTGAGCCACCTAGGCATCCCTGTATTTCCAATTTTTAATTTGATTTGCTCTATTATTTACTAACAATTACTGTTGAGCTTTGCATGCATTCTCTCTTTAAACTCTCTTTAAAAACCCTTATAAGACAGACACTCTGCCCCCTTTGCAATAAGAAGATTCAGGTTTAGATCAATTAAGTTAGTGGTTGAGGGGCAGCCCCAGTGGCGCAGTGGTTTAGCGCCGCCTGCAGCCCAGGGCGTGATCCTGGAGACCCTGGATCAAGTCCCACGTCAGGCTCTCTGTATGACACCTGCTTCTCCCTCTGCCTGTGTCTCTGCCTCTCTCTCTCTGTCTCTATGAATAAATAAATAAAGTCTTTAAAAAAAAAAAATAAGTTAGTGGTTGAGCCAGGATTCAAATCAAGCCTGTTCAATGGCAAACACCTATGCTTTTTTACCACCTCATCACTCTGTAGTACCAGATCTTAATCCCAAATGTCTATAGGAAAATTAAGGGTCTAGTGCAGACTGTGGGACCCTCAGAAGCTTGTGCTCCATGAAGTGTTGGGAGCTGGTGATCAGCTCCACCAGCTAAAGCCAGGCCATTAGTATTACAGTGGTTCTGATCTCTAGAAAGCAGCTGAATATAGATTTTTATTCTTATTTTTTTAAAAAAGATTTTATTTATTCATTTGATAGACTGAGAGAGAGAGGGAGAGCATGACTGGGGGGTGGGACAGAGGAAGAAGCAGATTCCCAACTGAAGAGGGAGCCTGACAGAGGGCTCCATCCCAGGACCCCCAGATTATGACTTGAGTCAATTGCAGCCCCCAACCAACTGAGCCACCCAGGTGCCCCTAAATATAGATTTTTATTTTTTTATTTTAAAAAATATTTTATTTATTTATTCATGAGAGACACACAGAGAGAGGCAGAGACAGAGAAGCAGACTCCATGCAGGGAGCCCGATGCAAGACTCAATCTCGGTACGCCAGTATCATGCCCTGAGCCGAAGGCAGACACGCTTAACCTCTGAGCTACCCACATATCTCTATTTATTCATGAGAGATACACAGAGAGGCAGAGACATAGGCTGAGGGAGAAGCAAGCTCCCTGTGGGAAGCCTAATGCAGGACTTTATCCCAGGACCCCAGGATCCTGCTCTGAGCCAAAGGCAGATGCTCAACCACTGAGCTACCCAGGCATCCTTGAATATAGATTTTTAAATGAAAGCCCCCAGTTATTAAATGATGTTATTTAATTATGCACACATTAAAAAAAATGTGAGGGCCAAACAAAGCATGTCTACAGGCACCTCAACCTCTGTAACTATTCATCTTTTCCCTTCAAACCTGTTCACATTCCTGCCCATATTGGAGTAGGGGCATCTCTAGCCACGGAGTATGTGGAGTTAAAAACTGAAGTGAAATAAGTCAATCGGAGAAGGACAAACATTATATGGTCTCATTCATTTGGGGAATATAAAAAATAGTGAAAGGGAATAAAGGGGAAAGGAGAAAAAATAAGTGGGAAATATCAGAAAAGGAGACAGAACATGAGAGACTCCTAACTCTGGGAAACGAACTAGAGGTGGTGGAAGGGGAGGTGAGCGGTGGGTGGTGGTGACTGGGTGACGGGCACTGAGGTGGGCACTTGATGGGATGAGCACTGGGTGTTATTCTATATGTTGACAAATTGAACACCAATAAAAAATAAATTTATTAAAACACACACACACACAAGAACTGAAGTTGTTTCTCCTTTCTCCTCTTCATCCCATATTTCCAACGCCAGAAATATTTCTCAAATCTGATAGTCCTCTCTGCCCTCCCTCTCCTAAGCTAGTGTCTTTGGTCAAGTTCATATTTCCTTCTTTCTTTTTATTTTTTCAAGTTCATATTTCTACCTGCATTATAGTAATGCCTCTTACCTGGTATCCTTACTTTCAACCTTTCTCCTCTGCAAAACTGCTGGTTAAATTAAAAAAAAAAAATTGCCCCCAAATCAGTGGAGAGAATGGACCTGTTGTTAAAAAGATAAGTTGGGGGGAAATATGGAGAAAATTAATTAAGATTGGATCCCCACCTAACACCATATGGAGGGTAGATTCTGGTTGGGTTAAGGATCTAAATGTAAAAGGTAAAATAGCAAAGTTAATAGAAAAACATGTAGGAGAATATCTTTGTGATTTTAGTTCAGAGAGAGCTTCTTAAAATAAAGCAAAAGCCGAACTGTAGAGAAAACACTGACAAATGTTATTATATCAAAACTGAGTGTTTCTAGAAATGATCTTTATTTTTCTGTAAATGATCTTAATAGAGGAAATATTGGAAAAGGTATTTAAAATATCTAAACCATCCTAAGGGTTAATATATAGAATACTTCTAGATATTGCTGCAAAAGATAGCAACCACAATGGGGAAAAAATGGACTAAGGATTAACATAGTGGGTCAAAGAAGTTTTTGAAGAGGAAACCTGAAGGACTAATAAGCATATGAAGAGAAGCTCCTCATTGATAATCAGAGAAATGCAGATAAAAACAGCAATGATATGCCAATTTATACCGATGGGAGTAGCAGATATTAGAAAGTGTAGGTAGGGGTGAGGGAATTCGGTTACCCCTTGCATTACTGGTGAATATGTAAAGTAGTGCAGCTGTTTTGGAGGGCAACGTGGCACAATTTAGTCAGATGAAGTATATGCATGCCCTGTGAACAGTAATTCTGCTCCTGAATATATATTCCAAAGGAATTGTTATAGAGATTTATAATGGGATACATAAAAGCAGTTCAGTGTTTTCTTTTTTTTCATGTGGTAGGGAGGAGTTGTGCCAGTTGGGTGTTCATCAGTGTGAGAGTAGATAGTAAAATGTGATGGATGTATACTCTTAAGTACAATATAGCAATTACAATAGACAGATTAAATATACACACTGCCATATGGATACATTTTAAAATCATAATGTTTAGTAAAAAAAGTAAAAGAGAGTGAGTTATGTGACACACTACCATTTACATTAATTAAAAATACATGCACACTTCTATTTGATTTAGGGTTAGTATCCAAAATACATAAAAAACTCATACAACTCAACACCAAAACTCCATAAATAATCTAATTAAAAATGGGCAGAAGAGCAGCACCTACACGGCTCGGTCAGTTAAGTGACTGTTGATTTCAGCTCAGGTCATGATCTCAGGGTTGTTAGATCGACCCCCACATCGGGCTCTGCACTGGGTGTGGAGCCTGTTAAAGATTCTGACTTCGTCTCCATTGGCCCCTCCCCTTCTCTCTAATATAAAAAATATGGATAGAAGACATGAACAGACATTTCTTTAAAGAAAACATAGAGATGGCCACATGAAAAGATGCTCAACATCATTCATCATCAGGAAAATGCAAATCAAAACCACAATGAGATATCACCTCCCACCTGTCAGAATGGCTATAATTAAAGCCACAAGAAATAAACAAATGTTGGAGAAGATGTAGAGAAAAGGGAACACTTGCACCCTGTTGATGAGAATGTCAGTTGGTACAGTCACTGTGGAAGACAGTATGGAAGTTCCTCAAAAAATAAAAAATAGAAATACCATATAATTCAATAATTCTGCTATCAGGGTATTTATCCAAAAAAGACAAAGATATTAATTTGAAAAGATATACATACTCCTATGATCATTGCAGCATTATTGATAAGAGTCAAATTATGGAAGCAGCCCAAGCATCCATGATAGATGATTAATGGATAAAGAAGATGTGGTATGTATATACAATGGAATATTACTCAGCCATCAAAAAGAGTGGAGTGTTGCCATTTGCAACAACATGGATGGATCTAGAGAGTATAATGCTAAATGAAAGTCAGTCAGAGAAAGACAAATGCCATATGATTTCACTCGTGGAATTTAAGAAACAAAACAAATAAAAAGAGACAAACCAAAACACAGATTCTTTTTTTTTTTTTAAAGATTTATTTATTTATGATAGACATAGAGAGAGAGAGGCAGTGATACAGGCAGAGAAATAAGCAGGCTCTGTGCCGGGAGCCCGTCGTGAGACTTGATCCCGAACTCCAGGATCACGCCGTGGGCCAAAGGCAGGTGCTAAACCGCTGAGCCACCCAGGGATCCCCCAAAACACAGATTCTTAACTCTAGAGAACAAACTGATGGTTCCTGGAGGGGAGGTGGGTAGGAGGATGGGTGAAATGGGTGAAGGGGATTAAGAGTACACTTACCATGATGAGCACGGAGTAATGTATATAATTGTTGAATCTCTATATTGTACACTTAAAACTAAATAACTGTATGTTAACTATCCTGCATAATAATTTAAAAAAGACATGCACATTTTGTAGGAAAACAGGCAAAAAGGAACACAAACACACAAGTGAAAATATTATTCAATGTTGTATGATTGCATATAGTAGAAGGAGAATGAGAGAGAATATGAGGATAAAAAGAGCATAAATAAGAAAGTTTTGTCTGGACAAGAAAAATGATAATAGGCCATACATGACCTTTCAAGTATGATTAACTTATCATTGTGCATCTGAAGTCCAATAAAAATCATACCCCACTCCCAGCACACAACACACATACTTTCTTATTAGTACTCCCAAAGTTAACTTTCCTCCATTGACTTTGTCACCTATAGTTAAAAGTCAAATTTCATAATAATTTGGCCCTAAGGTAGGCCATCTTCCTGCTGTCCCTGAAATTCTTGCCATTCCTGAACATACCTTTCCTATTGTTTCCATCTTGAGTTTTGACTCTTATCATATTGTATTGTGCTTTTTTTTAATTTTTAATTTTATTTATTCATGTGAGACACACAGAGGCAGAGACACAGGCAGAGGGAGAAGCAAGCTCCATGCAGGGAGCTAATGTGGGGCTCCACCCCAGGACCCCAGGATCACACCCTGAGCCAAAGGCAAACGCTCAACCACTGAGCCACCCAGGCGTCCCTCTTATCATATTATATTGTGATAATTTATTTACATGTTTATTTTCTCATTAGTTTGTGAGCTTCTGAAGTTCCCAAGGGCATATAAATTAAATACTATGTGGGTTTTATTTTTGTTTTATTGTTTTTAAGATTTTATTTTTAAATAATCTCTATACCCATTGTGGGGCTTGAACTTACAACCACAAGATCAAGAATCACATGCTCTACCCACAGAGCAGGCAGGTGCCCCAATACCATGTGGTTTTAATCCTCAGGAAAATTATAGGTTGTCAGAGGATACTTCTTTTGTCCATGTAGACAATAAATCATTTATTGAATGATTTCTAAAGGCAGACCCTCAACCACTCAACCACCCTCAACCCTGAGCATTCAAGTTGAATGGTTTCTAAATGTTTGTTGAATTACGTGATTACTCAGTGAATTATCAAATCCAGTCACGATCTCAAGAAGTGAAACCTCCAGTCAAATCCCCATTGTCCTCTGGAATTGAATCTTGACATGGAGAAATCTGAGGCCACCCTGACTTTTTTCTCCCATCTAAATGATTTATCTTTTCAGTCCAATAACTTTATTGGGATATGTCTCTTTGGATAAATTTTCTTTGGTACATAGTAAACCATTCCAATATGTACACTCATGCCCTCATTTGTTTCAGGGAAGTTTTCTGGACTATCCTGCACTATTTATTATTGCATTATTTTGATTTTCTTCTTCAAGAATTTTAATTATGCAAATGTTGACACTCCTTGTTTTCTAGATAATGCTCTTTCTTTTAAAATTTTTATTTCACTCTTCTTATTTTTATACTCTAGTACTCTTACTGTATTTTTCTTCTTTGTTCTATATTCCTTCTTTTTTATCCTCATCTCTGTTGGGTTTACTTTTTCCCTATGCTTCCTTTAGTTTGCATTTTATCTCTTGGGATTGTTTCATTATATCTTCCCAGAAGTCTTGTATTTCTGCTTGAGGTGTGTCTTCGAGAGATGTAATTACTCCATTGACATCTCTTAAATTCATTGTGAAAAAAAAAATTCATTGTGAAAATTTTAGTTAGATCTGTTTCTTTTTAAAAATTTTAATTTTAAAGATTTCCTTATTTATTTTAGAGGAGGGGAGGGGCAGAGGGAGAGAATCTTCAAGCAGACTCCCCACTGAGAAGAGAGCCAGATGTGGGACTGGATCCCATGACCTATGAGATCATACCTGTGCCGAAATCAGGAGTCAGACATTCAACCAATTGAGCCACCCAGGCACCCCTTAGTTTTTATTTTTAAATTTGAGTATGGTTGACACACAATGTTACATTAGTTTCAGGTAAACAACATAGTGATTTAACATCTCTATATGTTATGCCATGCCTACCACTTTCACCTGTTTCTTTATAGCTTTTTTCCCCCTGGTCAGTGTGATTTGTTCATTGATAAGTTCGTAATTGTTTTCACATTTTAAAAGAGTACATCTGTGTCAATGCTGTGCTAGATGCTTTTTATTTTTTTCAATATTTTATTTATTTATTAATGAAAGATACAGAGAGAGGCAGAGACATAGGACCTCATCAAGGATTAAGACCTGAGCCAAAGGCAGACACTCAACCACTGAGCCACCCAGGTGCCCTAAGATCCTTTTTATAAAAAAAATTTATTATCAAGGCACCTGGTGGCTCAGTCAGTTGTATGTCTGCATTTGGCTCAGGTGGTGAGCCCAGGGTCATGGGGTTGAGCCCCGCATCTGGTTTCCTGCTCAATGGGGAGTCTGCTTCTCCCTCTCCCTCTGCCCTTGGGCCTCCCCCCACCCCCCTGCTTGTGCTCTTTCACTCTGTCTCCCAATACTTCATTTTTGCCTTTGGAGACATGTCTAGCAAGAAGTTGCTGCAGCTGAGGTCAAAGAGGTTGCTATCTCTGTTCTCCTCTAGGATTTTGATGGATTCCTATCTCACATTTAGGTATTTCATCCATTTTGAGTTAATTTTGTGTATGGTGTAAGAACGTGCTCCAGTTTCAGTCTTTTGCATGACTGAATTCCAAATTTTCCAGTACCATTTATTGAAGAGACTGTCTTTTTTCCATTGGATATTCTTTCCTGCTTTGTCGAAGATAAGTTGCCCATATAATTGAGTATCCATTTCAGGGTTCTCTATTCTGTTCCATGATCTATGTGTCTGTTTTTGTGCCATTACCATACTGCCTTGATGACTGCAGCTTTGTAAGACAGCTTGAAGTCCAGAATTGTGATGCCTCCAACTTTGGTTTTCTTTTGCAGCATTACTTTAGCTATTCAGGGTCTTTTCTGGTTCCATACTAATTTTAGGTTTGTTCCAGTTCTGTGAAAAAGGTTGATGGTATTTTGATAGGGATTGCAATGAATGTGCAGATTGCTTTGGCTAGCATAGAGATTTTAACAATATTTGTTCTTTCAATCCAGGAGCATGGAATGTTTTTCCATTTATTTGTGTCTTCCTCAATTTCTTTCATAAGTATTCTATGGTTTTCAGAGTTCAGATCCTTTACCTCTTTGGTTAGGTTTATTCCTAGGTATCTCATGGTTTTTGGTGCAGTTGTAAATGGGATCAATTCCTTGATTTCTCCTTCTTCTGCCTCATTGTTAGTGTATAGAAATTCAGCTCCTTCTGTGCATTCATTTTGTGTACTGTACCTAGCTGAATTCCTGTATCAGTTCTAGCAATTTTTTGCTGGAATCTTTTGTGTTTTCTACATAGAATATCATGTAGTCTGCAAAGAGTGAAAATTTGACTACTTCTTCCTCTATTTAGATGCATTTAATTTCTTTTTGTTGTCTGATTGCTGGGCTAGGACTTCCAGTACGTCTTGAACAACAGTGGTGAGAGTGGACATCCTGTTGTGTTCTTGACCTTAGGGGAAAAGCTGTCAGTTTTTTTCCCATTGAAGATGATATTTGCTGTGGGTATATGGCTTTTATGATATTGAGGTATGTCCCTTCTATCCCTACACTGCAGTTCTTATCAAGAAAAGATGCTATATTTCATGAAATGCTTTTTCTGCATCTATTGACAGGATCATAAAGTTCTTATCCTTTCTTTATTAATGTGATGCATCACACCGATAGATCTGTGGATATTGAACCACCCCTGTAGCCCAGGAATAAATCCCATTTGATCATGGTGAATAATCCTTTTAATGCACATTCAGAGTAATTATTGAAAGGTATGAATGTAATGCCACTGTATTACCTATAAAGTCACTGTTTCTGTAGATTGTCTCGGTTTCTTTCTGGTCTTTGTTACTTTTTTGTCACATTCCAAAGGAACTGTTATACAGATCTATAATGGGAAACATTAGTTTTTGTTTATCCTGGAAACTCTATCTCTATTTCTATTCTGAATGACAGCCTTGCTGGATAAAGTATTCTTGGCTTCATATTTTTCCCATTTAGCACATCAAATATATCATGCCAGTCCTTTCTGGCCTGACAAGTCTCTATGGATAGGTCTGCTGCTAGCCTTATGTTTCTACCTTTGTAGGTAAAAGACCTCTTGTCCAGAGTTGCTTTCAGGATTTTCTCTTTATCTCTGAGATTTGCAAGCTTCACTATTAATATGTAAAGGTACTGACCTATTTTTATTGGTTTTGAGGGAGGTTCTCTGCCTCCTGGGCTTGAATGCGCTGAGCCGAAGGCCAGCGCTTTAACTGCTAAGCCACCCAGGTGTCCCTAGTTCAGATATCTTATATCCATATTGATTAAGTCCCTAGCAGCAAGTACTAACTCCTGTACTTTCTTTTGTGGTGAATTTCTCTGTTCTGTCATTATGTCCAGCAAAGGATAGAAGAAAGAGAGAAAATACAATAGCAACAACAACAGCAGAAAAAAAAACAAAAAACAAAAACCAAACCAGAAGAAGACAAAAACAGAACAAAATAAGAAAAAAATCAAACCAGAAACAAAACAGAACAACACAAAATACTAGATCCTGGTCTGCTTGTTTTTTTTAAAATTTATTTATTTGTGATAGACATAGAGAGAGAGGCAGAGACACAGGGGAGAGAGAAGCAGGCAGGCTCCATGCCGGGAGTGGGACTTGATCCCTGGACTGCAGGATCGCGCCCTGGGCCAAAGGCAGGCGCTGAACCACTGAGCCACCCAGGGATCCCCCTGGTCTGCTTGTTAAAAGAAACTAGATCCTGGGACGCCTGGGTGGTTCAGTGGTTGAGCATCTGCCTTAGGCTCAGGTCGTGATCCCGGGGTCCTGGGATCAAGTCCCGCATTTGGCTCCTTACAGGGAGCCTGCTTCTCCCTCTGCCTATGTCTCTGCCTCTCTCTGTGTGTCTCTCATGAATAAATAAATAAAATCTTTAAAAAAATTGCAGATATTCTTATGATTGGCCAAGTTTGGAAAAACGCTTTTTACCATTTCCACTTGAGTAAAATCAAGTCAAAATAGCATCAGATAGTCTCTGAGAAGAGGAGAAGCACCCCAGAAATCTGAGTAAGTTTGGTAGGAGGAGAAGTATTGATGGTAAGATGGGAGCATTGGTGTGTATAAACAGGTTAGATACATAAGAATCAACTGTTCTATTAACCACCATCTGCCAGAGCTGGTCCTGCTTCTATGAGTCTCTATGTAGGCAGAGATAGGGTGACATGGATGGGTTAAAATTGCCTAATCCCACCTCTGGGCTGAATGTACCTATGGAAAATCCCTATTTGGCTCTGCTTTCAAGAATGCCAAGCCTAGCTCAGCACTTCCCCTGTGCATCTGCTGATGCTCATATTTTGGACTGGGGGTAGCCCAAACCATGTTAAAGTAAATGTCGGTTCTTGGTTTTAACATCATAATTAAGAAACTTGTAAAGGTTTCCAAGAGTTATTGGCTGGTCTAAATTCACCTCTTATGCATGTTTTAGATTTGCATCAAGGGAATAAAGTGAGTACCCTGAGGGATAACCTTGATGACATAAGCAAACTGTAGTCATGGGAATATCTTTGAGGATGTTTGTTACTGAACTATTGTTCAGATTCCATAAAGGAATGATATAGGTGAAACAGTTTAAGATTTTATAGTAGGCAAAGAGGTACTCAGGTAGCTTTCTAGAGGGAGAGAAACATTTTGCAGGGCTCCAGTCTGGCTCAGTCAGAAGAGTGTGTGACTCTTGATCTGGGGGTTGTGAGTTTGAGCCTCATGTTAGGTGTAGAAATTACTTAAATAAACTTAAAAAAACCATTTTGTTAGCTGCTGGCACATTTTTATTTATTCAGTAAATATTTATTGAGTTCCTATTATGTTCTAGGTTCAGTAGATAAAGCAGAGAAAAGATAAATGTCTCTGAAGTTACTGGGCTTTCACTCTGGTGTGGGAAATAGATGATATGCAAGTGAACGAATATCAAGATAGTTTCAGACAGCAGAGTACACAGTACCAAGTAGACCTAATTAAAGAATAGTCATTGATTAAATGTATTGCAAGAATCCTTTAGATGTTGGGGCACCTGGGTGGCTCAGTCGTCGAGCATCTGCCTTTGGCCCAGGTCGTGATTCCAGGATCCTGGGATCAAGTCTCACATTGGGCTCCCTACAGGGAGCCTGCTTCTCCCTCTGCCTGTGTCTCTGCCTCTCTCTTTCTCTCTGTATCTCTTATGTATAAATAAATAACATCTTAAAAAAAAAAAAGAATCCTTTAGATTTTGAGGCTCTGTGGTTTATTTCAACTATGATTTGTCTATAAAAATATAATTTACAAACGGATCTTCCTGACATGAAATTATTTTGCAAAGGTCTTGTCTTTTTTTAAAGACTGAGAAAATGTGAAGATTTATGTGTAAAAAGAACTAACAGTATCAGTTAACAATATGGTTAAGTGCAAACAGGCTAGTACAGATTCTAGGTGCTGTGGCATTTCAAATAAGAATCGAGGGTTTCCATGGTTTTGGGGTCTGACAAATTGGAAGCTTTTGCATCTTCAAACAGATTTCAAACTTCACCCACAATTTCTTAAATTGGCTTATCCACTTGTTCACTTTCTTTGGTGTTCTATCCTTTAGCAGAGGGAGTGGGAGGTGAGAGGAGGAGGAGGTTATTATGTGCTGCTCCCCGTGGGCTGCTTGTATATAAAAATGGCACCCCAAGATGGTTAGAATAATGCTTGTTGTGTCTAACTGAGATAACAGTGGTTGAAGGTGTTGTCGTTGTTAAGGAAAATATAGAAAGATCCCAGGGGCGCCTGGGTGGGCCAGTCAGTTAAGTGGCTGACTCTTGATTTTGGCTCTGGTCATGATCTCAGGGTCCAGGGATGGGGTCTCTAGATGAGACTGAGCCCTGCAATGGCTCTGTGCTCAGCAGGGAATCTGCTTGAGATTCTCTGTCTCCCTTCCCCCTCCCCCTGTTCTCTCAAATAAATAAATCAGTCTTCAAAAAAATATCTCAGATATTAGAATTACTGACTGATTGTCCATACCATTTATTGTAAAATGGTGCTGCTGCTCTGGGATATGCAAAATCCCTTCAGGAATGAAACATTGGTCACTTTGGCTCCATTTAAGCAGGCTAAAGACCTGAGTGTAGTTCACTTCCTTTTGATAATAACACACAAAAATCTTTAAGAAATATTTAAGTTGAGAGAAATGGGGCACCTGGGTGGCTCAATCCATTAAGTGTCTGACTCTTGATTTCAGTGCAGATCTTGATCTCAGGGTGATAAGATTGAGCCCTGCTTTGGGCTCCATGCCCAATGTGATTCTTTCCCTGCCTCAAAAAAAAAAAAAAAAAAAAAAAAAAAAAAAAAAAAAAAGAAAAGAAAAGAAAAAAGAAAAAGAAAAAGAAAGAAAGAAAGAATGACAAATTACAGAAAAAAAGAAAAAGGAATGCTATCTAAATGTCAGAAAAGAACGAAACTCAAAAGAGTTAGAAGCATAGGACATTAAATTGGTGCCGATCAGACTTTTTGGTGGGACTAAAATAATTTCTTGAGGTGGCATGTCACCATTGTGTAAACTGCTCTTATATAGATGTTTTTTTCTCTAGATGACATATAAATAAATAGGATTCCCTCTTTAATCATATCTGCACATAAATATATAGAATTTTAATTTTTTGTTTGTATTTGTGTCACTTGCAAGTTTACTCCCTTTCTAATCATACTGGGACAGTTAAGTTTGTCTGTCAAATATTAACTTGAAGAGTCATGAGGAAACTTGTAGAAAATAGGAAGCTACATGCAAATTTTACACAATTAGCAAACAGACTTGATTTTATGTCATTCCAATTTATGTCAGATGAAAAGAATAGCATTTTCCTTATGAATGAATTTCCGAGTAAGAAAAAAAATACCCACACCTAACATTCAGTCAAGTATTGTCCGGGGAATGTGTCATTATCTGTTTATATAATTAACTCTGAAATAGATTTGGGAAATAACTACACAGAAATTTTCTATCCTTGCTGGACTGAAGCAATGAGCTTGGAAACTTTTTAAAAGAAGATTCAGCTTTTGAATGGTCAGTGCTTCATAGACTTCTTTATAAGGTCATCCCACCACCATTCCGGGGAGATGGGAAAAACCTGTTAGCAGCAGAGATGATTTAAGTCTTAGCAAAATTTTTATTTTAAATTAAAATTTTTTTTTCTGACAGAGTGCACACATACACACACTGGAGCGATGGGGTAGAAGCGGAGGGACAGGGAGAGAGATAATTTTTTTTAAAAAAATATTTTACTTATGTATTCAGGAGAGACACGCAGAGAGGCAGAGACAGGTAGAGGGAGAAGTGGGCTCCTTTTGGGAGCCTGATGTTGAACTTGATCCCAGGACCCGGGGATCACGACCCAAGACAAAGGCTCTGAGAGAGAATCTTTTTTTTTTTTTTTAAGATTTTTTATTTATTCATAGACACACACACACACACACACACACACACACACACACACACACAGAGGCAGAGAGAGAAGCAGGCTCCATGCAGGGAGCCTGACATGGGACTCGATCCCGGGTCTCCAGGATCACACCCAGGACTGCAGGCAGTGCTAAACCATTGTGCCACTGGGGCTGCCCTTTGAGAGAGAATCTTAAGCAGGCTCCATGCACAGCACAGAGCCTGACATGGGGCTCAATCTCACAACCCTGAGGTCATGACTCAAGTGGAAATAAAGAGTCTGACACTTAGTTGACTGAGCCACCAAGGTGCCCCAAGATTTTATTTTTAAGTAATCTCTACACCCAGTGTGGGGCTCAAATTTATAACTTCAAGATCAAGAGTTGCATGCTCTACTGACTAAGTCAGCCAGGTACTCCTTAATAAAATTTTTAAAAATCAAAAGAGAAAAAGCTTTCTTTTTTTTTATAAAGATTTTTTTTTATTATTTATGAGAGACACACAGAGAGAGGGGCAGAGACACAGGCAGAGGGAGAAGCAGGCTCCATGCAGGGAGCCCAATGTGGGACTCGATCTCGGGTCTCCAGGATCACGCCCTGGGCTGAAGGTGGCACCAAACCGCCAAGCCACCCAGGCTGCCTGAGAAAAAGCTTTCTTTACATTAAAATCTAACTATTAATTATCTTGATAGTTGAAAATCAAGCTTAAAATGTTCACTTTCAACATTGCTTTTAAAATATGATTTAAGAGATGCCAGTTAAGCATCTGACTCTTGATTTTGGCTCAGGTCATGATCTCAGGGTTGTGAGATGGAGCCCTGCATTGGGCTCTGTGCTGGGTGTGGAAACTGCTTGATTCTCCCTCTCTCTCTGCCCCTCCCCCAGCTTGTTTGAGCATGCACCTGCGCTCGCTCTCTCTCTCTCTCTCTCTCTCTCTCAAAAAAAAAAAAGGGTAAAATATGACTTAAAACAAAATGCTTCACACAGTTTTCCTTTATAAGTGTTGATGGACACTGAACAAATCAGAATTGACTTTTGCTTGTTTAGTTGATAAAATTGAATTTCTTTAGGGTAATATTTTCAAGTCCTTCTTTTCTTTCCTTAGAACATTGCTTGAATATGTGACCATTTTTCTTTTTACACTGCTTGTTTTATAATTGAAAGGGACTATTAACCAAATTAGAGCTGTCTTGAGGTAACTAGTAAATCATATTTACCTAAGACAGACATTGCCACTGAGGGTGCTATAATAAAAGTTGATACTCTATGAAACAGGCCTCTGGAACCTCAATATATTATTTAGAAGATTTTCTTCTGAAAGAGTGAAAAAGCTTTTAAGAATGAGGATCATCTTAAGATGAGTTATTATTGGGGTCAAGTCTATATCAATACACTAGAAAATAAGTTTATACTAGCGAGAGTATAGTGACCCTGGAAATCTCATACTATTGATGGCATTATTAATTCATAGAAATGTCCTAGAAATCTTCTGAATAATATTAATGAATGCAAAATGTACATAGTGATGATTTACTCCATAGGCTTACTACTTTTCCCCTGCTCTTCCTTCTCCCTCTCCTCTTATTCTTCCTTCCTCCTCCTCCTCCTCTTCTTCTTCTTCTTCTTCTTCTTCTTCTTCTTCTTCTTCTTCTTCTTCTTCTTCTTCTTCCTCTATTCTTCTTCTTCCTCTTATTCTTGTTTGTCTTTTTAAAAAATTTTATTTATTTATTTGAGAAAGAGAGAGCATTAGCAGGGAGAGGGGCGGGGGTGGGGGTAGGGAGAAGCAGACTCCCCTCTGAACAGAGCCTGATGTGGGACTTGATCCCAGGATCACAGGACTCCAGGATCATGACCTGAGCTGAAGGCAGACACTCAACCAACTGAGTCACCCAGGGACCCTTGTTTGTCTTTTCAGCTCCACAGAGTTGAAGTCATTTAGTCATTCACCCAGCGTATTCTTTTTCAGTGCCTATTTCAGGCACTATTATAGGCTTTGGGAATACAGCAGTGAATAAAATATACCAAATTCCCTTTTTGGAGAAATCTGATGGCTGTAGGACATGCAAGATAATATCGCCTACATTGGGACAGACCAACATCTTATATCTGCTGATATGAGGCTCTGAGGACACATCACTTCTGTAGGATTCCTGCTAAAAATGCATAATCTGAGTCTGATCATGAGGAAATAGACAAATACAAATTGAGGGACATCTGCAAAGAAACTGTCCTGAAATCTTAAAAAATGTCAAGGTAAAAAAAGACCACCACCACTACCAAGGATCACACCCCGGGCTGAAGGTGGCGCCAAACCGCTGGGCCACCAGGGCTGCCCTCTATACATTTAAATTACACCAAAAAAAAAGCATTAAAATTTTTTCCTGGTGGAACTTACCTTGGTGTGTTAGTGGCTGGGTGAGGTGGGGGTGGTGTTTCAGACAGATAGTAACAAATATATTATGTTAGGGGCACCTGGGTGGCTCAGTGGTTGAGTGTCTGCCTTTGCCTTGGGTTGTGATTCCAGGGTCCTGGGATTGAGTCCCGTGTCTGGCTGCCCGTAGGGAACCTGCTTATCCCTCTGCCTATGTCTCTCTCAGGCTGCCTGCAAGAAGCCTGATGTGGGACTCGATCCTGGGTCCTGGGATCAATGCCCTGAGCTGGAGGCAGACACTTAACCACTGAGCCACTCGGGCATCCCATCTATGTTTAGTTTTGCAGGAAACTCTCAAACTACCTTCCAAAATGGCTGTACCACTTTAATAAGCACAGGAATTTTGACCTGCTGCATTTCTGACCTGGGCTGGTTCACCCCTCCTTAGGCAACGTGATGGTGCCTCCATGCCTGGGAGGTCGCTATGTTGATGCCCAACTTGGTGCAGACACCCAATTAGGAGAGTCCATTGCCTCCCAGAACTCCTGGGCTCCAGTGATCCTCCTGTCTCAGCCTTCAAAGTAGCTGGTGGCTACTGCCTGAGTGCTCCTGGCTGGACCATTTTGTATTCTCATCAGCAGTGAATGAGAGTTCCCATTGCTTCACATCCTCACCAGCATTTGGTGTTGTCAGTTATTATTATTTTAAAAATCTTAGCCATTCTAATGGATGTGTAGTGGTATCTCATTGCTGTTTTAATTTGCATTTTTAAAAGATTTATTTATTTCAGAGAAAGAGAGAGGGAGAATAAGCAGAGGGAGCAGCAGAGGGAGAGGGAGAAGCAGGCTCTCCCACTGAACTGGGAGCCCAATGGATCCCAAGACACTGGGATCATGACCCAAGCCACAGGCAGACGCTTAACTGACTGAACCACCCAGGCGCCCCAGGAACCAGAGGATCTTAAGCAGAAATTGATGTAATCTGCTTTCTGTTTAATAGGCTCATTCTGCTTGCTGTGTTGAAATCAGACCAAAGACATAAAAGCAAAAGACTGGTAAGGAGACTGGTGCCAAAATCAGGGAAGAGGTGATGGTGACCAAGCCACTGGTGGTATTAAAGGATGAGGCATGATTGAATTCTGCATATATTTAGAAGATAAGGAATTTACTAATGGATTGGATGCGGGGGTGTGGGAGAAAGAAAGAAACTGAATATAGTCTGTTCAAAGATTATAAACAGAGTCTGGAGCCAATTAAGCCAACTGTGCTCTTTCCCTAGAGGGGCCTGATGTGCCATGGCTGCAAACAGTAGCTTCCTTGGTAGTGCATGAAGCCTGCTGCTTCTAGGAGTTGCCTTAAGGGACCTTGGAGACAGAGGTTCATGTCTGACTTCATGCTATCCCCAGTCTAGGCTCCAGACAGGTATGTAAGGTGCCTTTGGAAAGCCCCAGAACACAGTAGCCAGGGTCCACATTGGCCACGCCAGTATGTCTATCTGTGGCAAGCTGCAAAAAAGGGAGCATGTAACTGAAGCCCTATACAGGGCCAAGGTTAAGTTCCCTGGCTGCCAGAAGATCCATATCTCTAAGAAGTGGGGCTTTACTAAATTTAATGGGGACAAATTTTTTTGAAACTTGGTGGCTGAAAAGTGGCTTATTCTAGAGGGCTATGGGTTCAAATGCAGCCCTAATTGTGGCCCCCTGGACAAATGGCAGACCCTGCATTCCCAAGAACCTCAGGGCTGCCCCCTCCTTAGTCATGCTCACTGATAAATCCTACTTCCTATCAACAATAGCAAAGATAAACCAAGGCGTATTCAAATTTTAAGAGTTTATTTGAACATTGATTTGAATCAGGCAGTGCCAAACTGGAAGCAGGCAGCAAGGTTTTCAAAAAGAAGCAAAACAAGGAAGCTATTTCATTGGCTAGAACTTAAGGGGTGCAATAGTGGGAAGGTCTACTTGGCTGTGATTGGTTGTTCTTCCTGATCTGGAGGTATTTGCAGAACTGACTCTGGCTGAGGTTTCAGTTTGATTACGTAGGTTACCAAAGCCTTAGAGCCACCCTCAGTCTAGTGACCCTTTTGTTTGATTACTCGAAGAGTTCCAAGTTTGCTTAGTTCGTTTCCTAAGCAACTGAAGAATAGCAACGATTATGCTCTGTCGTCTTAGGTCTGTACAAGGTCCTCTTTATTCCTGACCCCCATTCTTATTTCTTCTACTTTGCTCACAGGCATCCACCAGTATGCTTGAGACTTATATATTATTTAGAGCGTTTTAAATTTACACTGGTTCCGTGCTATTGATTTTATTTTGTTTCTCACACTTTTTCCACTTGACACTATGTCTTAAGAGCTAACCACATAGCTGAATGTATATCTGCTGCATTAATTCTGGCTGCTTCTTAGTTTCCCACTGATTGGATACATTACACCTGATGGAGTTATCTTCTTGACCACCAGTGGCCAGTTGGCTTCCAACTCCCTGCCACTGCAAACAATGCTGAGATGCACACCTTCAAACTGGTTCCAGTAAACACCTGCGTGTAAGTTTCTGTGGAGTATATTCCCCAAAGTGTGATTGCTGGGGCATATTTAGTTGCCTAACTATTTAGTTGCATTAGTTTACCATTGTAGACCAACAGCCTTTGAATGTACCCTTCCTTCATTTTTTTTTTAAGATTTATTTATTTATTTTAGAGAAAGAGATTGAGAGGGAGAGCGAGCACAGGGAGGGGCATAGGGAAAGTGGGAGAGAAACTTTAGCAGACTTCCTGCTGAGCAACAGTGGAGCTTGAGGTCACCACCCTGAGATCATGACCTGAGCTAAAACCAAGTCAGATGTTTAACTGACTACAACACCCAGGAGCCCTCATATTCTCACTAATTCTTGATATTAAACTTTAAAAGTTTTATAATGTGGTACCTCATTGTTATTTTAACTGCTTTATTTGATTACTAAAGAGTTTGAGCATCTTTTCATGGATTTGTTAGGCATTCATATTCCTCCTGTAATTTGTCTAATTCTTTGTCCAGTTTTCTATTGGATTTTTAAAAAACATTTTATTTATTTATTCATGAGAGACAGAATGAGAGAGAGAGAGAGAGAGAGAGAGAGAGAGGCAGAGACAGAGGCAGAGGAAGAAGCAGGCTCTGTGCAAGGAGCTTGATGTGGGACTCAATCCCAGGACTCATGGGATCATGCCCTGAGCTGAAGGCAGACACAACCACTGAGCCACCCAGGCATCCTATCTATTGGATTTCTTGCTTCTTGTTGATATATAGAAGTTTTCTCTATATTCTATTTTTAAAAATTATTTTTAAAAAAGATTTTATTTGAGGGATCCCTGGGTGGCGCAGCGGTTTAGCGCCTGCCTTTGGCCCAGGGGGCGATCCTGGAGACCCAGGATCAAGTCCCATGTCAGGCTCCCTGCAGGGAGCCTGCTTCTGCTTCTACCTGTGTCTCTGCCTCTCTCTGTCTCTCATGAATAAATAAATAAAATCTTAAAAAAAAAAAAAGAAAAAAAGCATCTAATCCATTACAGTTAGCATTTCTATGTAGTATGAGGTAGGACTCCAGAGGGCTTTTTCTCCATGGAGCAAGATAGCACTCCCAGCATCAATTCCTAAATAATCTATCTTTTTTTCATTGTGAGAGGTGCCACCTCTATTGTATATGAAGTTTCTATGTACATGTGAGTGTGTTTCCGGATTGCTATTTTATCCCATTGATCTGTCTACTCCTGTGCTAGTATTAAATTGTTTTCTTTCTTTCTTTCTTTCTTTCTTTCTTTCTTTCTTTCTTTCTTTCTTTCTTTCTTGATTTTTATTTATTTATTTTTTTTAAATTTTTTTTCATGAGAGACACAGAGAGAGAGGCAGAGACATAGGCAGAGGGGAAAGCAGGCTCCATACAGGAAGCCTGATGTGGGACTCGATCCCAGGTCTCCAGGATCAGACCCCGGGCTGCAGGCGGCGCCAAACCGCAGCGCCACCAGGGCTGCCCTCTTTCTTTCTTTCAAGATTTTATTTATTTACTCATGAGAGAGAGAGAGAGAGAGAGAGAGAGAGAGAGAGAGAGAGAGAGGCAGAGACACAGGCAGAGGGAGAGGCAGGCTCTATGCAGGGAGCCTGACATGGGACTCCATCCTGGGTCTCCAGGATCACACCCTGGGCCAAAGGCAGGCTATACCACTGAGCCACCCAGGGATCCCCTAAATTGTTTTCATTACTGTAGCTTTGTGATGTGATCTTAATATCTAGTAAGAGAAGTCCTCCATCTTTGCTCTTCTTTTTCAAAATTGCCTTAACTACTTGTGTCTTATTCTTTGTATTTTTTAGAATCCGTTTGTCACATCCCTCTCAAAATCGTGCTGGAATTTTTTTTTTTTAAGATTTTATTTTATTTACTCATGAGAGATACAGAGCGAGCGAGAGAGAGGCAGAGGGAGAAGCAGGCTCCACACAGGGAGCCCGACATGGGACTGGATCCCGGGTCTCCAGGATCACGCCCTGGGCTGAAGGCAGGCGCTAAACCGCTGCGCCTCCGGGGCTGCCCTCGTGCTGGAATTTTGATTGGAAATGTATGCTAGGTATGTGATATTTTTAGAAGAACCTATAGGGGCACCTGGGTGGCTCAATCAGTTAAATGTTTGACTCTTGGTTTCAGATCAGGTCATGATCTCATGAACTGTGGGATCAAGCCCCGCATGGAGCTCTGCACTCAGTGGAGAGCCTGCTTGAAGATTCTCTCTCTCTGTCCCTATACCCACTCATGCACTGCACTCTCTCTCTCTCTAAAATAAATAATAAATAAATCTTAAAGAAAAAAGAAGAAGAACATGTAGATTTCTACTGGTAAGCTATTCCGCATGAACAGAGTACTCTATATTTTCTTTTTATATTTTATGCTTTATTAGGGTTTGTAAGATGATTTTTAGAACTCTTGATTACAGAAATCATGACAGATATATTTAGAGATACATTTACAAGAGTGTTATGAATATTTGGAAACTACATGTTCCATAATAAAAGGATGGTTAAAAAACTGCAAATAGTTTGATGTATGCATTAACAGAACATTGCATCAAAAAAACCCTTGGGCAGCCTGGGTGGCTCAGCAGTTTAGTGTCGCCTTCAGCCTAGGGCGGGATCCTGGAGACCTGGAATCGAGTCCCATGTCAGGCCCCCTGCATGGAGCCTGCTTCTCCCTCTGCCTGTGTCTCTGCCTCTCTCTCTCTCTGTTTCTCATGAATAAATAAATAAAATCTTAAAAAAAAAACAAACACCATGCTTTCAGGGCACCTGGGTGGCTCGGTTGGTTAAACCTCTGCCTTCAGCTCAGGTCATGATCTCAGAGTCCTGGGATTGAACCTACATCAGGCTCAAGGCTCAGTGGGGGTGACTCTTTTCCCTCACCTTCTCCCTCTGCCCCTTCTCCTGCTCATGCTGTCTCTTTCTCTCTCAAGTAAATAAATATCTTTAAAAAATACCCCCCAAACAAAACAAAAAAAACCCTCATAGTTGCAAAGAATCTTTAATGACATGAAAAAATATTCTTGCTATAATAATTACGTCATTAGTCAATGAAATTACACAGACTTCAGTTGTCTTTATTATATATTTTTGGGTATGTTCCAAGTTCTCTAAAGTGAACATACTTTATTTTTGTGATAGCTGTTTTTTTCTTTTAAAAAGTTGATGGAGGCAAATAAGGTTTACATTTGCCATCCGACTACTCAGAAACATAGGAAAATGGTTTCTGACTCATCTGATGAGCTCATCAGGCAAGAAACGATAACTCATATGAAAATTTCCTAGTTTGACTCTCTGCCTGCTCCATCTGCTGGGACTCCTCACAGTTTGTTAGGCCACCTGACTCACTCAGCTAAGCATGAGCAAATGTAATTTCACACATTTGCTTTTTCATGTAATAAATATTTAATAATCTGCTGCTGTGTGCAAGCACTCTATTAGAGCCGTTGAAGACAAATGGCCAAATTACATCGTCTCCATTGAAAGGGGCTCAGCAGGGCATATTCCAGACCCCAAAGGCTGCCCAGCTGTCAGGACCGTCTCTATGCCAACTCTCACGTCTTCTACACTTCAGGCATGCCAGACTTTTTTTCACTTTCCTCGTGTTGTTCCCTCATTTGGAATTTCTTTCCTTCCTTATCCACCAATAAAAATGCTATCTCACACATCTGTGAGGGCTTCTCTGACCCTCCCACTTTCTCTGACACTCTGCCAGCACTTCTAATGTGGCTCACACTTGGCATATTTTTGGTGCATTTTTGTCTTTTTAGTCATTTTTCCAAAAGCAAAGTTGGAGGCATGATTGATATCTGCATTAAATACTGCATTTTTTGGTTGCAATAGACAGGAAAAATGGAAATTCAGCATATATATTTTAGAACAACACACCCATAATGCTTTTCCCTTGTGATATTGTTAGCAGAAGGGGGATTAGGGAAAGCTGTTATGGCAGCCTTGGTCAAGTATAGGACCCCATGGGTGATAGTTCACTAGTGACTGTTTAAAAGTTTGAATCAAAGAGGTTGTCTGATAGATTTCATTGAATCCGAGGGGATATTTTTTAGGGAATCAATAGACTGAGATAACTCCGAGACCAAAAAAGAGTGATTCCATCAGGAGCTGAAAAAACAGGGTTTAGCTGTGTCGCTGTGGTTCCTGCCCTGGGCTTCATCCATTTGGAGATGTGTCTAATTATGATTTCCATAGGGCATCTTTTCCAAAACTGAGCTTTGCTCTGCAGAGCTGGGTTTCCCTGTGGAAGTTTCTCTCCAGACTTTGAGGAAAGTAGCTACAGAGGCCCAGCTAGCTATGTGAGCAAGGCAAGCTCCATTCCTTCTCCCAGACTCACCCATCAGCTCTACTCTTCTATATGGAGTGAGGGTGGGGATGAAGACAATGCTCCTTCCACAAGTCTCCTTTCTGGGATATGGAGTTGAAATACTCCCCACCTTCCCCACTATGGAAATGTGGACTTCCACACATCTTGTATAGTTCCTATAACTCCTCAGTTATATTCTTACTCTCATTTTATAAGCATGTGGGGAGAAAATGGAGACAGCAAGGGACTGACAGGTCACCTGGAAGTTTTAGATGAAAGAGAAGGAAAGAGGGTGGCTGGTGGCTCAGCTGATTAAACATCTGCCTTTGGCTCAGGTCACGATCCTGGGGTCCTGAGATCCAACACCAAGTAGGGCTCCCTGCTCAGCAGGGAATCTGCCTCTCCCTCAGCCTCCACTTGTATGTGCTTTCTCTCTCAAAGAAAGAAAGAAAGAAAAGGAAGGAAAGAATTTGAGGTGCAAAGTCAGCACGTTTTTGTTTTTTGAAAGGAGAACTTGTTTATAAAACAAAGAGAGCTTTGTTTGTAGGCTGGTAGTTCTCAAACTTGAGTATCGGAATCACCTGGAAGGCTTGTTAGAACACGGATTGTGGGTTGCACGCCCAAAGTTTCTGAATTAGAAGGTCTGGGGTGGGGCTGGAAAAGTTGTATTTTTAACAAGTTCCCACGTGGTGCTGTTGCTTGTTGGGCCCATCCTCTGAGAACCACTGGTACAGGCTAAGGCAGGGGTTGGCAAAACATGGCCCACTGCGTGTTTTTTTACATTTTTTTTTTAGATTTTATTTATTTATTCATGAGATACACAGACACACACACACACACACACACACACACACACACAGAGCCAGACAGAGACAGAGGCAGAGGCAGAGGGAGAAGAAGGCTCCATGGGGGTCCCCTGACACGGGACTCAATCCCGGGTCTCCAGGATCACGGTCTGGGCTGAAGGTGGCGCTAAACCACTGAGGCACCCAGGCTGCCCAGTTTTTTACATTCTTAAATGGTTGAAGAAAAAAAAAATACTTTATTGCATGTGAAAAAAATTCAAATTTCATTGCCCATAACTAAGGTTTTATTGGGATACAACCATGCTTATTCATTTTGTATTGTCTAGGGCAGCTTTAATGTTATAACAGAGAGTTGAGTAGTTGTTACAGAGACTCTACGGCCTGCAAAGCCTAAAATATGTACTACCTGGTCCTTTACAGAAGAAGTTTGCTGTGTACCCTTCTGCCCCAACAAGAAACTAGTTGTGATGGAGAGGTTAGTAATATGGGAGAAGGGTAGCTGATTGAAGGGGGAGTGTTCTGCATGAGGCAAGAGAAGGATCTCATCCTCTGAAATTGGAGGGAAGTTGGTGAGAATTAGGGGGAATCTAGGTAAAATTGTAGATGTGTCAATTGGTTAGAATTTGATAAAGATCAATTACTAGACATGAAGGGGAAGAGGAATTGATAAAATTTGTTAAAGTTAAAATATTTAAGGGGAAATAAGAAAAATCATAAAAGGCCAGCTGAGGCTGAAGATCAATAATTTTTAGTAGTTTCATATACATAATGTGTGTCATTATATCTAATTTTGCTTATTGTCCCAATGTAGGAGCAGAGAGGATAATCATAGTTTCGATCTAGAATGTGAAGATAGATGTGCCTTGGAAATGATGGTGGTCACAAAAGAACTGTGCAGAGGATCAACCACATTAGTATCCTGGGTTCAGAAGGTTAAAAAAGGTCAGGAAAATGCTAATTGAGAGAAATGAAAGGTTTAAGGAGTAGCAGACTGTCCTCTGGGATTCAGAAATAGTGGTGCTTGAAAAATAGGCATCCATAGTCAGAGGATGAGTTATTATTGTTCAAAGTTTAATCAATGGAATGATTCCAGATATAACAGCATCCAGATGTGATCATAAGAAAGGGCTGAATGAAGTGAAAATAGCTATCACTGAGGCATCAAGACACTAGGACACTCCAATATTCAAAGGGTTATTCCCCATGGATGTTGAAGACTTCCAAGATGATGCCCATTTACTAAGTAGTCCAAGAATGTGAGCAGGTACAGTAAGCCGATGTTCAGAGATAGAATAACTCTTAAATGCAGAGCAATACTTCAAGGACAGGGAAGGCCTGGAAGTACTCTTGGGAATGAGGAAGAGCTTTACCTTGCCCACCCACCTTAGATACATCAGCTGCAGAGATGGTTAGCCCCCTACAACTAGGCTGCAGTGGTCTTGGACCAGACCCAGGCCTTTATTATGACTAAGGGATTGAGATAACGTTCTATGGACTAGAGATGCAGAAAAACTACAGGTAAGGGAAAGAAACGGTGGAGCAATATGGGGATGAGGGTGTTGGGGGTTGTTGCTATTTTGGTTGCTGGCCAATTTAGCCAACACTGTGATGCCTAGCATGATTGAACAGCTGTAGTGTTGCTCCGTGCAACTCTGTGTTGCATGGTCCCTAAGTCTCAGGCCAAGCTGGGCAAGGTGGAGGTGCTGAGAGTGGAGGAAGGAGAAGAAATGGGGGGCAGTAAGCAAAACAAAAGTGCACAGGCCAAGAAGCTTAGAAGAAGGGGCCTATTTGTAAGGAGCTGAGAATTTGGGGGTGATATGGCTGATGGCTAGAAGCATCAGCAGATGAGTCAGGTGCCCTGTAAGCCAAGTCTGATCTTTTCTGTGAGTGTTCTGGTCTCATCGAGGATTTTTAAGTCATGGAATGATATGATGAAATCACCATTTTAAGAAGTTCATTTGGTGATGGTGGGGAGCATGAATCGGAACTTTTTTTTTTTTTTTAATTTTTATTTATGATAGTCACAGAGAGAGAGAGAGAGAGAGGCAGAGACACAAGCAGAGGGAGAAGCAGGCTCCATGCACCGGGAGCCCGACGTGGGATTCGATCCCGGGTCTCCAGGATCGCGCCCTGGGCCAAAGGCAGGCGCCAAACCGCTGCGCCACCCAGGGATCCCCGAATCAGAACTTTCTAATCACTCACAATATGGCACTGTAATCGCGGTGATTCCTGTGGCCTGCTTTTTTTTTTTTTTTTTTAATTTTTATTTATTTATGATAGTCACAGAGAGAGAGAGAGAGAGAGAGAGAGAGAGAGAGAGAGGCAGAGACACAGGCGGAGGGAGAAGCAGGCTCCATGCACCGGGAGCCCGATGTGGGATTCGATCCCGGGTCTCCAGGATCGCGCCCTGGGCCAAAGGCAGGCGCCAAACCGCTGCGCCACCCAGGGATCCCTGTGGCCTGCTTTATATTAAGATATTTGTGTAATGGGACACCTGGGTGACTCAGTGGTTGGGCATCTGCCTCCGGCTCAGGGTGTGGTCCTGGGGTCCTGGGATCGAGTCCCACATTGGGGTCCCCGTGTTTCCTGGGACCTCAGGAAGAGGGAAGAAAGTAGATGGTCTGGAGCTGGTTTGTGAAGACTCCTGAGAATAATTCTGAGAAAAGGGTTAGCCTCTGCCTGAAAAATGGAGGCAAGGCAAGCATCCTGCCCAGCAGCACGGCAGTGAAAACAAACTCTCTCTCATGAATAAATTATTTATTTATTTATTCACGAGAGACACAAAGAGAGAGAGAGAGAGAGAGAGAGGCCCAGACATAGGCAGAGGGAGAAGCAGGCTCCATGCAGGGGGCCTGATGTGGGACTCGATCCCGGGTCTCCAGGATCATGCCCTGGGCCGAGGGCAGGTGCCAAACTGCTGAGCTACCCAGGCGTCCCAATAAATAAAATCTTAAAAAAAACAAACCAGATATTTGTGTAACCTGTCTTCTTTACTATTTTATGAGCTTTCCATTGCCAGGGAGCCTATTTTATTCTAAGACATAATATTCCCTCCCATCACTTAGCATGTTCTTGGACCTAGTAGGTTCTCAGTGAGTGTTTATGTGTTTATGTGAAGATTAATATACTCTCTTGTAGATGATTACCTTTCATAATTTATCCTTATTTCCTTCTTCCCCTGTTTTCATTCATGCTCCATTCTCATAAACCAATGATTTATTTTAGATATGGGACCCAAAATCAAGATAGATATTTGGCAAAGATGTTTTTCTTTAATTTTGAGTTCATGTATAAAAAAAAGTTCACAAAAAGTGAATTACAGGGATTCTTGGGTGGCTCAGTAGTTGAGCATCTGCCTTTGGGTCAGGGCGTGATCCCAGGGTCCTGGAATTGAGTCCCGCATCAGGCTTCCATGGGTAGCGTACTTCTCCCTCTGCCTATGTCTCTGCCTCTCTGTGTGTCTCTCATGAATAAATAAATACAATTTTTTTTTAAAGTGAATTACATTTAGGGGCTCCTGGGTGGCTCAGTTGGTTAGTTGGCTGCCTTCAGCTCGGGTCATGATCCCAGGGCCCTGGGATTGAGCCCCACATGGGCTCCCTGCTCAGTGGGAAGACTGCTACTCCCTTTCCCTCTGCTCCTCCTCCCACTTGTCCTCTCTCTGTCTCTTTCTCGCTCACTCTTGCACTCTCTCTCTGAAATAAATAAATAAAATCTTTTTTAAAAAAGAAAGTTACATTTAGTTATATATCATTGCTTTTATCAAGAGGAAATTATATAAAACTGAGACTGCTCTGGAAAGCCCAAGATGGATGGTGTCTATGCTTTTGTACATCAGGCACTTGGACAGAATGTAATGAACTCATCCATTTTGCTTGAGGGGCCATGGTGACTTGTGCATTTCCTGGGACCTCAGGAATAGGGAAGAAAGTAGATTGTCTGGAGCTGGTTTGTGAAGACTCCTGAGAATAACTCTTGAGAAAAGGTTTAGCCTCTGCCTGAAAAATGGAGGCAAGGCAAGCATCCTGCTCAGCAGCACAGCAGTGAAAGCAACCCATACATGAAGGGGACAGAAGGGAAGGAAAGGGAGGATCTACTGGGGTAGGGCTGCTGGCTCACAACCAGGGTCCCATGATGCGGTGGTGGCGGGAAGAGGCACAGGGTATGCACAGGATCTGAAGATTGAGGCTATTTGTAGAGATTGGGAAGCTGCAGGCCAGGCGTGGGGGCTAGGGCACAAGATGGGAGATATCAGCATCCCCTAAAGATTTCAGGAGAGAGGAAAAGGCTTGGACAAGGTAGAAAGTTTCTAGAGTGTGGGAGAAAGGATGCAGGGTAGGGGGACCGTGAGGCAGAGGGGCTGGTAGAAACAGCAGAAACCCCCTCTTCATTTTATCCAGGGGTTCTTGTGGCCCAGGGCGATATACATTGTGACACAGTCGGAAACTAGAGGACAGAAGAGAATTATGGTTATTGTTATATTTGTATCTAATTTGTATCTAGATTTTCATCATGACTAATAGCATAAGAGGAAGCTTGTGCTCACTCTCTTAAATGAGAGGATAAAGGTTTACTCCTAGCTTCTTGAATTGAGTTTTTTTTTCTTAAATATTTTATTTATTCATGAGAGACACACAGAGAGAGGCAGAAACATAGGCAGAGGGAGAGGCAGCCTCCCTGAGGGGAGACTGATGTGGGACTTGATCCCGGGACCCCGGGATCACGACCTGAGCAGAAGACAGATGCTCAACTGCTGAGCCACCCAGGTGCCCCTGGAATTGAGGTTTTAATACTAACAATAGCCAATATTTATTGAGCTATTACTATGTGCCAGGTGTCACTATTAATTATTGTCACAACTTCCAAGTAGATACATCCTTTTATGGATGAGAAACTGAGGTTCAGAAAGATTTACTAACAGTGTGGAAGTGGTTAAGTGGAAACATGAGGCCTGACCTATGGGTGCCTGAGAGTTGCCCCTGACTACTGGGCTCTGTTGTTCCTTTAAGAGCTCGCAGTCAGCAGTGATCTCCGTAACTGTCGTGGTCCAGGTGACTCTTGTGGTGTGCAAGATACTCTGACTTGGGATGCGGGTTTTTACTGGCTTCTTGAAGTGGGAAAGGGGAAGGCCTGGGATACACTCAAAAGGTTCTGACCAGCATTGTCCTGAGGGGATCCAATACCTCTAGGGACAAGAAATGGGCAGGGAGAGAAGATGGGAGGGTTTTGAGAGGAAACACAGAAAATCTCAGGTTGTAACAGTTGTCTGTGCAAGTGGTGTTCCTGTAAACCCACCTACCTCTAGGGACCCCCATCTTCCTCATGTCAAACACCCTCCCCCATATACTCGTTCCAGAAGTATTGATTGATGGCATTGTGTGACATGGGAAGGCAGTGGAGGGTTTTAAGCAGCAGATCTTACAATTTTATGTTTAAAAATAATCACTCTGAAAAAAAAATCGCTCTCTCAGGCTGAGAGGAAAGCAGCTCAAGATTTGTTACACAAGAAATCTTAGAAGTCTTTTCCCATTTTCTATGATTCAGGGG